>NC_071403.1:121682461-121949961 GCF_017976375.1 Cuculus canorus | reverse complement strand
AGCGCTGTCATCTGATAGAAGAATAAAAGCCAGCAGATGTGGATTCTCACCCCTCTAATCTAGGGAATATCAATATCTTCATACTCAAGCATTCCTGGAAGAGGTTGTGTTTTCTCAGAATGATCTCCATCAAGTCCTGCCACAAAAGATGATGTCACTAGCAGTGATTTCTGAGAGACCTACTCATTGGGAATGGAAGTCTTACGGACAATTCATGGCATTTTTACTTGCCTGAAACCAGATTAAATCCCAATATTGTATTATACCATTGACCCAAGCCTAACCCCAACTGAGGTGTTAACAGAGACTCCAAGGAATAATTAATAATCGTACGGTCTTTTGCAAATTGTGAATGCAATCTGAATAATAAAATGGGATGGGATTCATATTTTCTATCTTTAAACATGCACAATTCAGAAACTTGTCTAAATTGGTATCTTAACTCCTTCTAAGTTTGATTTAGAGATGCAGGCACTCTAAAGAGTGCAAAGGTGGGATGGCTCAGACCGTGCAGTGACTTAGCTCTCCCTACTAACCAGAGACAGGCAAGCATAGATGAGACACTCTTAGATAAAATACGGGGAATGAATCTTTTCTTTCATGTTTGTGGGCCAAGTTTTTTTACAGATATTAACATGAATCCTGAATGCTTCTCTCACAACTGCATTATTTAAGGACAGAATTATTAAAGTCTGATTGCAGAATCCAAATGATGGCACTTTTTGCAAAATAAGGACTATAAAAGCTTTCTCAAACAGTAAAATAGCATTCGCCACCTAAAGGATGAATGTTTGGAAGCCTGAGGGAGATATTTTTATTTTTATTTTTTTTTTTAAATTAGGGAATGGTTGTAGAAGTCTTTTCCTTTCCATTTTCTGATTCTTCTCTCAGATGGCAACTTGGCCTGTCAGTTTTGTGTCACTGCTTGTTTATGCCATAAATGTCATTTGGAATGACAACACTAGGAAAAGGTCAGGGCTATTACTGAACAAGCTTACCCCCTGGAGCCTAATACAGTCAAGACACTGCGATTCAGCTGCTGGGAGTGGCTGGAGACGTGGCAGACGGGAGAAATATTTAGGTATTTTTCAGTGCTGGTCCATGGAAATCATACCTCGGGGCTCAAAAAGGGATAAAGCCAAGAGCAGCCTTACGCGTTTGATTCAGGTAATGTATTCAGAAGAATTAACAGGAAGCTCCAGGATTTGAGGAGACAAGCAGAGCTGTCTGTTTCTTTTTATTAGTCTATGGATGCTAAATACTACTCTGAGAATGAAGTTTGATCAATAAATCATACCCTAGTTGTTGTTCTGTATTGGCTTCTCTGCCTGGACTCTTAGAAAAGGACCACGTGTTTGCCTTTTTTCTTTACCCCCGAGTAAAAATTCTTCAGTAAGTAGAAACATGAAGGAATGAGGAAAGCAGCTCCAGCTAAATACTCTTTGCTGTCATCTGTGGCTTGGGTAAATAACCTTGGATAGAGGTGACTCCAGCTAAGATAGATAACTGTCCAAATAACAACAACAAAGCCCCAACCCCAAACTGTAATGATCACACCAGCTGATCAAGAGCCACCTAAGCACGACAGCTGGAGAGAGGACGTAATCCTTCCTTAGACCTCCTCAGATCAAAAATATTTGCCTCGCCTACAGCAAGGCCAGCTATGAAACCATTTTCTAGATAGGACATCAGTTAGATATGAGGTGGGTTTTTTTTAAGTCAGCTGTTTTCAGGACTCTAAGACTTCCACATTGGACACTATCTTAGCTTAGCCCAAGGAAATTATTCACATATTCAAGCTGAAGAACGAGTGTGTCTACCATCCTTGTTTGAAGCTGCAGGACATATAAAAATTCTCTTTAGAAATAATACTTGGAAAAAATTTAAAATAAAGACATGGACTACCTACTGAAAGTTCTCCCAAAGCACACTCACCAGGTTTTCTTCCAAGTGGTGAAAACAGAAAAAATAAAAAATAAGCAAGCAAACAATCTTCTCATCAAGGAATGATGAAAATGTGAAGTTGTAAATACCTGACAAGTAACTTCTGGCTGTTTGGCCACTGGAAATCTCTTTGCTCCTGATAGCAGAGGAAAGTTATCAAGAAAAAATGTGAAGACAGGTTTGTCTGCTCAAAAGCTCATTTTTAAACTAAATCTTGGGAACTGTTAGATCTTATCTTTCTCTTGAAGCATTTAATGATAAAATAAATCATATTTTATATAAAGAATATACTCCTGCTCATTAAAAAAAGCCAGGTGTAACAAAAAAATGTCTCTTCCAGACTTTCAGAAGTTTTTGGGTTCTGTCTCCCTCCTTTTGGCTATTATGTTTTTAGAAAAAAAAAAAAAAAAAGAAAATAAACCTCAGTGTTTGACTTTAAACTGAGTTTTTATTCCGTTACCTGATGAAATCTTGATAAGATGTAAATTGGGCTATTGCAGCTATACTTCTATTTATTTATTTCATTTCTATTTTACAAGCATTGATCTAGTAATTTTGGCACTTAATGTTCCATGAAAACAGTGCCAGAAATTCAGACTGATCCAGATCTACATAACAAAATCCAAACTCGCCATTGGCGATCCAAGACGCGTAAATACTGAGAGCCTCGTCCTATGATAAAGTGGGGAAGAAAAAGAAAAAAAATGCCATAAGGGACTTTGTAATAATTATGATTTATTATTCCATGGTGAAAAATGGAAACATTGGCAAGGGAGGTCTGATCGGCCCCATCTGCGGCACTGAGTTCCCAGTTCATTTTGAACGCACTTTCCACTTCTTCCCACAGCAAGGATTCCTTCTTTGTCAAGGAAGATGCCCACTTTCTTTAGGAGGAAGAGTCTACTCTGGGTGATTTTGCAAATCAGAAATAGTAAGTAGGAAAGAGGAGATTTAAGTGGTTCGCATGACTCTCCCAGTGCCTCAGTTTCTCTGTTGAACAGAAATCTACACATTATACTCCAGAAGTGTCTCCTATGTTTCGTCAGGATATGCTTTTATCAGTCTTGAATGCAGAAGCAACCTTTGAAACCAACCTCAGGGCCAATTATCCACACAGACTCAGGCTGCTGTATGTAAACTACTGCCCTTCCTTCTTGCAAAACTGCAGAGCAGAACAGCAAAGTATCTTAGGAATGGTGGTTGGCCAACAATAAACAAAAGGACTGTAATTTCTGAAAACTAATACGGCGTACAGGGGCTGCAGAACGAGATGAATGAAAAGCCATGTGGTGTGTGGAGTGTTTGGAGGGATATTTTTTTGTTGTTGTTGTTTCAAAAGGAGTTTTTTTACCCCAGGCCAGGAGCCTTTGTGTCAGGGAGACTGTCTCGTTTCTCTGCTCAAAGGCTGTCAGAGATGACTGAGATTTGAAAATGCTTTCTGAAGTTGACGAGGTCAAGGGAGACAGAGCTGCCTCCCATCAGTCGCTGCGTCAGTGGTGGGATGGGAGCACACGTGAGAGGGAGAACGGGAAAAAAAAGTGAAATTATCATCTCTGGAGAACCAGATAAAACAAAATAAATAATATAAAATAAAATAGGGAAGAAAGAAGAGGCAGAGGTCAAACAGTCACACCAAAGTTTAGGGCATTAGTATTCAGCTGGAATAAGGGAAAATATCTTGGTTCCCAACTGGGGATGTTCTGAAGAGAGGGAAACTGACTGGAGGCAAAAGATATATTAATATTACTCCACTTAATCAATACATAAAATCCTCCAATGTGTTTTTTGTACAAGCCTGCTCTGCAAAGTTAACACCTGCAGTGTTTTCTGATTCCATCAAATTGTGATTGCAATAGTTCGAATCAGGATTAGCCAAACCAACCAGGAATTGAACTGGGCCTTGGGAGGGGGCAGATGAGCTGCCGTGGAGGGCACCCATCTTGCTTAAAAGAAAGTGAGCCAATACCATTCAGCCTTAAAGACGGACCCTCTCCGTCCCACCTCACGGAGAAGCAGCAAGAGGCAACTTGAATCAATTTGAGGTATGGTATTTAACTGGTGATTTCCAAAGTTCACAAGAGCACTTTGCCTGTGTGATGTAGTTCTCCACGGGCCATGCTTCTGCACGAGGACAGCCAGCTGGGCTGGGCTCCAATAAACTCACACATCTGCATCTTATGAATGTCCAAGAGGAGCAGCACATATGCCCAGCTTCAGAGCACTTGTATTCATTTTGGGTTTACCAGTAAGAACTGGTATCTGTTTGTGTTATTGATTTCACAAAAAACATTAGATAATGACACAAAAGAATGCCATTATTAATAACTGGAGATTTACTTTGGCCATACCTTTCTGCATTTTTAAAGATTTTAACTCAAATTACTGACTTCCTGGAATCACAGGTCAGGTTTGAGCGTGTCTAAGGAAGCTTTTAAGACACTGTGGTCATTCATCTCAGACAATTTTTCCCAGGACATAGAATCATAGAACAGTTAGGGTTGGAAGGGACCTTAAAAATCATCCGGTTCCAACCCCCCCTGCCATGGGGTTTGGAACATCCTTTTTCTCAAATTAAAAAGTATTTGCATTTGAGTTTCTCCACTCCTTTTCTGGGCCGGGAGGGTGTCCAGTGGCGGCTCTTGAACTCAGCAGCGTAACAAGATGCAGCAGTTTAGCACAGGAAGTGAAAACCACCACCAAAGCAGAGCAAGTTCTGTGACAGACACCCTTCTGCATCCACTGCTTCAGCGTTCACCGGAACAGAACGGGCAGAGGATTTCCTGCGTGCAGCAAAGTGGAGTAACACACAAAATCATTTCTGCCCATTTCTCCGCTTTGATCCACACGCACTGGGCAGGAAGCACAGCTTCTGCTTCATGATTCCTTGTGGTTTGCCCAAAATCTCAAAAAAAAGCTGTGTAAGTCATTTAGGACTTTGGTGCCACAGATATCCGCCTGCTCCGTGACTCCTCATTTTGCTGCAGTGGGCAGAGGACCGGAGCAGTGGCTGCAGGGTGGGTTTCTGGAGCCAGAGGGAGACTGCGATGCTGTGCTTGAATAAGGGAACGCCACAGCAGAAAGCGATATGCTTCAAGGGGCTCTACAAGGTGACATAGACCTGTTCTATGAATCCTCCCTTGTCAGATGGCCCAGCGTTTAAGATGTGGCCTGCTCGTATGTGACAGGAAACCATTTTGTCTTATGTATAGGAGGAAAGACATGGGAGAAGGGACGAACAATGAGTCCATGTGCAACTGTTAACATTGCCTAGTCAGCTGTACTTGAGCTCCGAGGAGGACAACAGGGCATCCGGCAACAACACATTGCTGCAGCGCATCCCAGCAGCCACGCACGTCAGGAGAGAGGGCCTGGCAGGTAGCAGGGACCTGACTCCCATGCCTGCACTCTCAGCTTCACATCGCAAATCACACTCCACTACAGACAGTTTAAGACACTCCATTCCCAGACCCATCAACATTCTTCACAGATCGGTGATAGTAGTGCAGATGCTGAAGATTAATGTCCCTTTAATTGTGTTGAATCGGCTCTTTGGAGGGTTGATATCTAACCCTGGATCAGTGAATTAATCTGCTTTTAAACAACGCTTTGCCCCAAAGACCTTTTTTTTCTTTCCTTGTGTGTTTGGTTTTAAGTTGGCTCTTTCACAGATCTGAGTTGATGGTAAACCAAAGATAATTTTAAACCAGTACGGCTTCAGAGGTCATAGCAGTTTTGCTTTAGGTGAGGAAGGAGGCTCCTTCTCGAATTCTACCTGTGCACGTGACACGGAGACACCATTATTTCTGTGTTGTAGAGAATAATTAGTTCTGTATAAATAAATTAAATCGTGCTAGGCCCTTTTAACACTCGAGCTAGGTGGCATGGAAGGGTCTATGCCCATATTGTAAACCGGACCTCCAGAACTGTGTGACTGCATCCAAACTACCTCTTGGGAATGGTCTCTGGACCATGTCAAGTCGCAGACTGAGGCAGGATGTCATTCAGGGCGATGCTAGCCGGACTACACCAGGACAGGTAACATGTTTAGTATTTTTGCCTGTGGTCTGGAACTATTTAATTTGCCGTCATAGACAGAGTCACGGAGTTTAAATTTTAGTTCTCTCAAAACCCATATTTATGGCCTGGCTAATAGTAAGGAGGAATGTACATTTTATTGTGTATTTTCTTGCTTTCCACAACAACCGTCTGAGGTCTTGAACCCGGCTGCTTCTTCCCATCTTCCTTATATTGTCATCTGCTCTCCTGCCTACCACCAGTTCTGACACTAAAACTATTAGTGGTGTTATGTTGTAAACCATATCAAGAAAATGACAGGAAAGGAAATAAAGACAGCAGGATGTGGGTTTAGTCATTGCTTGCATTAATTTATTTATTTCAAAGCGAAGGCACCATGTGTTAAATCTCAAGGTGGCTTCCTGATCACTGCTTTATCCCAAGAGTAGAGAAAGCTAAATAATCTACTGTATGACCCACACTTGAGGCAGATGTGGAAAGGGATATTACATCCCCATTGTCACCAAGGAAACAAGAAACAATGGCAGATTTCACCAGTTCAGCACTCGCTTCTACGACTTTAGGGCACCTGATGGTAGCAACCTGGCTTTTTTGTTAGGGACTGGTAAAGTAGAAGGTATAAAAATAGCAATAGAGAGAAAACACGAAAGCCCGACAGAGAGAGAAAATAAGAAATGGTTTGTCCTTTCAGATCTGCTCACAGAGTTGCAATAGGGGAGATGATTACAAAGCAGAGGTGTTAAAGTGAAATTTTCACTTGCAAAAGTGAAATTCATTGGTCCCAAGAAAGCCAGATCTGCAAAAACCACTGAGCCCTTCGACCTGGGGCAGAGGGCACTAATGTGTGACAGAAGCTGAAAACAGTTTTGGAGGTTTGGGCTAAAAAATCCTATCTGCTGTGTAAGAAAAGTAAACATAGAGGAATAACTTTTAAAACAGGGGATTCACATGAGGTTCCTAAGTCTATAATCAGCTTAAAGGTGCAAATTCAAATAACATCCCCTTTCTCTTTTCTTTAATTAGACTTACAAATAAATAGAGAGAAATATGATTGTTTCTTTGCCTCTAAAATTTCCATTTGTTTCAAACTCTTTTAATTGCTGCTTCACTGGTTATGAAATAAATATTTGCTTCTCACCTTAAAACCTCATCAAAATGAGCTTAAAACATAACCCTCCTCCTTTCCTGGGAGGAAATTCTTCTTAGGTGTTTTCTGCATCTACAAGCTTATCTGTGCTTATGAGGAAAGCAATTTTCTCCTTCTAACAAGATTTTACTCTGGAGTAAAATATATTTTATTTGGGATCGTTTCAGTTTATATGGCTACAATAAGCTAACACCTATTTCTTTCATTTTATTTGTATTTTTTAGATGATCTAGAACTGCTTGCCTTAGTCATATAAAAATCAAGAAAATGAACACATAAAAGCTTTTCAGATAACTTTCAATTTAAACAAACAAACAAACAAACAAAAGAGCATCAGGAAAAGTGAGTATCCAACAGCACCAACTTGGAGTAGATTTACAGTTCTTCAGCCTTTGCTCTAGCCCTGGAGCCTGATGGGACGCTGGTGTCCTTGGAGGAATGGTAGAAGGAATTGCTAGGGGCCAATTGCTGATTTTATCATTCAAACACAAAATTTGTTACACCACTTTATCGGTCACAGGGAAAGCAATTATAGTGTGGTTCAATTTTCCACTCAATGGCTGTGCTGGGGATCAAAGTCAGGCTTTTTATGATGGAGAAAAAAATGGTTCGCTATTTTGTTTGTTATTTAAAAATAATAATAATAAAAAGCTTGCACTTCCAGTACAATATTGTGTTTCCCTCTGTGCTTTCTTTCTTTCTTGAGATAGGGCTGATTATTTTGGTTTTACTCTTGTTAAATAATCAGGGTATTTTTTTTTTTGGCTTTTCTTCCTTTCTCTCCTCATTATGCACTAAAGTCATTGCAATGTAGAAATGGAATTGTCACGCTTAAGAGCGGTACAGCATTAGAACTCTAATCACAAACACTGGAGGTAAAACAATCTGTACGCCAAATTTCTTAGTATGAAAGCTTTTCTTTTAGTCCTCTTTCAAACAAAAAAAGATATTCAGTGTACATTTGTGGTTTTATGTCTTTAGCCATCTAGAATGTAATTGTCACTGTGATACAAAACACGCCGGTATCATGTTAAAACACAACTCATTTGCAAAAACAAACAGGCTTATTTGATGGTTGTACAAAAATGATCGGTTGAACTCCACTGGAACAGATAAATCGTCCACTGGCCTCTCTTCTGAAATTAAATATAAATATATATATTCCTTGAAAAGAGAAAAAAAAAGGAATCAGAATGGTCAACAGGGGAAGGAAAGTATATTTCCTCAACTGGAAGTGTAGCAATCACATTGACACAAACCTTTTATCTGCAAAGGTCTTTACAAATGATAACTAATATATCCTTCTGACACTCCTGTGCAGTAAGGATTTGAGCAGCAAGAACAAAATGTTGCCACATGAAAGAAATCCACATCATTTATTTAGACAAATATTTTAATCGCTCATTCTCAGAAAGCAAAATAAAAATTCCTAAAGATTTTTTTTCTTCTTTGTTTTCTTTTTATTTCTTTCCTTCTGAACTGGTTTAACAAGATCTTGCTCCTTAGAGTGGCCAAATAATATAACACCTCAGACCAATGTGCAGTTTCAAGTTCCTCAGCTCACTTTTTTTATTGTTGCTATAAAATTACCTTGTTTTTTAATCAAAATCAGATTTGCCCTTGCTAGAAGTAGTCTCTGTTCAGTAGGAGACTGTATGCTTTTTTCTACTAAGTGTTCATTTTGAACGTGACATAGAATCACAGAACCACAGATTGGTTCGGGCTGGAAGGGATCTCAAAGCCCATCCAGTTCCAACCACCCCTGCCATGGGCAGGGACACCTCCCACTGGCCCAGGCTGCTCCAAGCCCCATCCAACCCAGCCTGGAACCCCTCCAGGGATGGGGCAGCCACAGCGTCCCTGGGCAGCCTGGGCCAGGGCATCCCCACCCTCAGCAGGAAGAAATTCTCCTTATGTCTTGTCTAAATCTCTCCCGTTTGTACCCATTGCCCCTCATCCTATCCGTAGCTGCAGGGTGGTTTCTCTTCTCTTGAATCAAGGGCACTTTAGAGGCTTGCAAGGACTCAGGATTCACCAATCTGAATTTTTCCTGAAGGTGCTGGAAAAAACTCGCAGCCAAGCACCTGCCAAGTCGTATCTGAGCTTCTCTACTTTGGATTTTGGATCTTCTTATCAGTCAGTGATGGCTCAGGCAATAGACTCACAATAAAAGTAATCTAAAACAATAATCCTCCCGCTCTCAAAACTGTTGGGAATTGTTGAAAACTTCCACTTGCCATTTGGAATGTTCTTTTTCTTGCTTTAAACCATCTTATATATTTATCACATCCCTATAGTCTTAATCAACATAAATAACAGAACCACAGTCATTTTTAAGAATAAATATTTTGACTAGCTCTACCACTCAGAGACTACGGAAAGTATCCTCTTGAATCACCGAAGCAATACGGAGCTTGAGATCTGGCAGCTGCTCACAGCACTTGTTCATAGACACACACACGGGCATTTGCATGTGTGCACGAACCAACACTCTCTATATTCCACCCTCTTCGGGCAGGGACTGCAATAATCTCTTTTTAGGGCAGCCCGTGTGTTGCACGTGAGAAAGGAAGAGGTAATTTTGAAAATAAGAAAGAGAAAAGAAAGGAGGGAACAAATGTGAAAGGAAAATGGAAAAGAAAAGGGAAACAGTAAGGAAAAGGAAAAGGGGAAAAAAAAGAAAATTAAAAAGAAAAGGGGGAAATAAAAAAGAAAGGAAAAAAAAGGAAAATAAAATAAAATCTCAGATGTTTAAGTCTGAGCTGCAAGCCATACAGCTCAGTTTGAAAAACCTCCTTCTTAAAAATATTAGCTCTAAATTAATGTTTGAAAATTCCAGCTCCTGTAATAGCAAAGAAAATCTCATTCCTGGACACTGTATGAGGAACTCGGTTTTCTATAATGTATTTGCCTGCTTACACTAGAATAAAAATAAGAAATCGTTACTTTGTCCTCCCCAGCTCTAAAAGCAACCGCCCAGCTCCACTCTGATAAATTCAAATTAGCGGAAGGTTTCTCCCACTCGGGAGGCTGCAGCCCTGGCCTGTCGTCAGAGATAAGTTTGTCAGTAAACCTGCACCTAGAGTGATTAAGGGAAGGCTCCCGATTCCCTCTGTCACAGCTGAGCTGATAGCACAGCAGAGTTTCTCTTTTGTTGGCTCCCAAAGATGTCATCGAGGGGAGCAGGAGCGACAGAGCGGGAAAGGGAAGAGGTGATGTGAGGAGGTCTCCAGCCGGGGAGAGCGAAACCAGACTGCGAGCCCAGAACCCAGTGCTGACCTGGTGGATGCTGCTGAGTCTGTTTGTCCATGTCTCATAAAGAATAAGTTTTGGAAGATTCCCAAGAAACACAATGAAATTAAATGTCCTGCAACTGCTAGAAGCAAGAGGCAAATAAACCTTAACTCAACAAATCCCATCAAGTGTGAGGAATTCTCCACACCCTGTTCTCAATCCCTTGCCTTTTTCCTCACGCTTCCTCTTCTTCTGACAGCATTTCTCCATTCAAGATTTTGTTTTGAACTAAACATCTCTCTCACAAAGACCTGAGTTATTTCAGGGACTTTTTTTATTTCTAAAAGATTAATTACTATGGAAACAACTTGCTATGGAACATGATGATGCAAGCTGAGTTTTTAAGGAAAGGATGGATTGCTTTAAGCGCAGATTAGAATTGTTGGGAAGGGAATGTATGTTCAAATGTGTTGGTTTAAGCGGGAGCTCTGGGATGTGGGGCATTGCTGGGAGGTGAGACTTTCTCACCTGACACATGAGGGTTTCTCAGTTATCCTTTTTAGGGATCCAAGAGATTTATGCAGCCAGCGAAGGCATCTGGCATGCGAGATCATGTAAAGAGACAAAGGATTATAGTCCAACAGCAGTTGATGCATGGAATCATGAAAGAGACATGGACATAGGTCTCCTGGTGGGACACATGAGATTGCAGTTAAAGGCTGAATCCTGCTCCATAAAGGAGAGTGCATGCCATGCCCAATGTTGTCACAGAGACAGTTTGGCTGACTGTAACTCTTTTCCAGACCCTAAACTTTCTTATTTTCTTTAATTTAATGAATGAGGGTCAAATTGGTGAACTCCAGAGATTAAAGAAAATTCTCCAGTGTGGAGAAAAGAAACTGCTTTCTGAGCTGGCAGGAATGAGAAGCTCTCTGAAGCACCGCAGAGAGTTTTTTGTCCGAGATGAGTATTTCTTCTCTCGCTGTCAGCTGGAGAAGTCAGCTTGCAGTGGTCGTGGTTTAAATTACCCCGTGTACTGCAATGGAGAGTTTGGTTTGTTTGATTTTAACAGGTCATTACAAAGAAGTAGTTCAGCAAAATGGTTCTCAACACCTCAGCTGAGAGGGGTGACTGAGCAGCTGTTCATTCCAGCCTAGCATGGAGTTTGCCTTCAACACTCAAGTCTTTGGGAAGAGGACAAAATTAACCAAGGTGGAATTCTGTCTCTGAACATCACAAATGGAGGACAAACATTGTTTTCAAATCTTTACACATGCAAGAGTGAAAATTGTCTTATGATGGGTGATTCCATGGGCTTTTGACTAGGAAACCATTTGGAAAGTGTGGGTTCAAATGTCTGTAGCTGAAAGTTGATTATCTATGTTCTCAATTCTTTCAAGTGTTCTCCTGAAAAATACACCAAGACAGTAAAATTTTCATTCTTGAACTACATTGCTAGTAGGTCAGTCTTACTCCATGCAGTAGTAGGAACACTTCTGCATTCTCCTTACAACAAAAGCCCAAAACAAAGCTTGGGGGGGTCATCTCTTATTTTATACAAGCCTATGGTAGAAATACACAAAATCATATTTTAAAGAAAAGAAACGCTAATATTTGATGGCATTCCTTTGACAACTTGACACATCTCAATCTAAATTAAAACCATATCTGACACACCAAAAACCTTGTCTTGATCTGTCTTGTTTGGATAGTGCCAGTCCATGATATGACCTGAAATCCATTCCTTGAGGTCATTTACACAGTCTCATTGAAGCAATATACACTGGCTTCATATATTGGCTGCTGGTCAATGAAAACTCTGTCTAATGTGACACTGGAGACTCTATCCCTGCCTGGAAGTGGTAAATGGATTTGATTTGGGCAAGAGAGGGAAAGAAACAGAAAGCCTCTCAAAGGGAAAGTTCAGTAATATGGCCCTGCCTTCCATGAGCAGTCCCTGTGGATCACCTCCTTTCCTCACACGCATGAGCACAGATAAGGATAGCTCAAAGTTAGAGAGCACCTGGCTTGGAAGAAACGAATCTTATTTTTCCTCCCTGGGTTTGCCACTGTGTCACCTTGGGAAAAGGTCTTACAACAGTCACAGACAATGTTTTCCAGATGGAAAAAGCAGGAGATTCCTACCTCAGTGGATTCACTCCACTACCCGCACACAGCAGGACTATGAACCCTTGCAGACTTGTTCAGAGGAGTTTCAGATAAAAACCTGCAGTGTAGTACACATCTTCAGAGTGCTAGGGGAAATGCTAAGGAACAGCCAAATCTTTAGACCTTTATTTTCAGTCCTCTATCTTGTCCTGAGAACTGTGAGGTCTTCTATAAAATAACTCAAACTCGTTTATTTCTCCTTGGATAATGACCATGGCTTAAAGAAACAAGAATTATGTCTATACCAGTAAATTAAACACGCCTAGACTAATCCCCCATCACTGAGGCCAGCTGGCACGGAGTGGCCCACATCAAACTCTTGAACTCTATTAGCATCTCCAGCAAGGAGGCTGCATCTGTAGAGCCTACTGACATGGGTCCTTGGCTTTTCCTAATTTGCAAAGGGTTTGGGTGAAGGCTGGGGGCCCAGAACCAAATAACATCCCATTTGCACAGTAGAATGGTATAGATTATCAAGTTTCAGTGCTTAAGAATGTTTCCTGGAGCTATTTAGTTTACTAAGACAGACCACAAGCATCCCTTCCTCCATGCATTTTACCAAGGAGAATACAAGGAAGCATTCATGGGAAAGAAAAGGAAACTGATCCTTCAAATAAAGCCTCCATTTCTGTGGTTCTAAATCATCAATTTTTTCTTCCCCCAGAATCCTTCCTGCCTTGATTCTGCCCTGCTCATCTCACCAAGGCTGCTGATGGGCCAGTTTCACATTTGACCCCACTGGGATAAGGGAAGAACTCTCAGGTCTTAAGGCCATGAGGTTGTCTAATCCACTGTCTTTATATTAACACTTTTATATTAATGGAAGGCATTAATATTGCACTCAGTTTTCAGTTTACTGACAGATGTCTTCACTAAATCTTCATCAGAAAGTTATCTACACCCAATCTGAAGACACTGAGTGTTGGAAACTCCACCCCTTGCCCTGGCAATGTGTTCCAGTTCCACATTGCCCTCACAGTTTAAAAAGTGTGTCTAATTCTGCATTTGAATTTCTCCGCTTCCAGCTTTCAGCCACTGGATTTTTTTATGCCTTTACCTGCCTGATTAAATAGCCTGTTAGTTCAGGGTAGTTTCTCCTTGAAAAAGTAGTGCTGCTGTGTCTTCTTTTCCTTTTTGATAAGTCTGGGCTCTTCAAGTCTCTGATGATAAGATGTTTTCTCCCATTTATCTGGGAGCAATTTTCCAGTGTATTTTTCTGCTATTAAGGACATGAGAACACCTGCATTGTAGACTTTTTCTTCTCCCTTCCTATTTCCCAGTGGCAGAAAGCAGTATCCAGTAGGCATATTAGCCTTTCCAGAGCTGGAACTCCCTCAAAAATATAACCTGCCTGGTATTAGCTCATCATATTCCCTTATACTGAGTTTTCAGTCCACTATAATCTATACTGGCAACCTAAGCAGTGGCAGGGGGTGGGCATAGAGTCTTGAACTCTACCATGTATGCTTCCCGAAGAGAAGGAGGTGTTGGTGGATGAGAAGCTCAATATGAACCAGCAATGTGCCCTTCTGCCTAGAAAGCTACCCCTGTCCTGGGCTGCATCAAGAGAAGGGCGGCCAGCAGGGCGAGGGAGGGGATTCTGCCCCTCTTCTTTGCTCTCATGAGACCTTACCTGGAGTCCTCAGCACAGGAAAGACAAGGAGCTGTTGGAGTGGGTCCAGAGGAGGCCACAAAGACAATCAGAGAGCTGGAGTACCTTCCATACAAGGACAGGTTGGGAGAGTTAGGTTTGTTAAACCTGGAGAAGAGAAGGTTATAAAGAGACCTTGTAGCAGCCTTCTACTACAGAAAGGGGGACCTACAGGAAAGGTGGGGAGGGGCTCCTCATCGGGGAGTGCAGGGATTGGATGAGGGGGGAGGGTTTTAAGATGAAATAGGGGCGGTTTAGGCTAGACAATAGGAAGAAATTCTTCACGATCAGGGCAGTGAGGCACTGGCACAGGTTGAGAAGCTGTGGCTGCCCCATCCCTGGAGGGGTTCCAGGCCAGGTTGGATGGGGCTCTGAGCCCCTGATCCAGTGGGAGGTGTCCCTGCCCATGGCAGGGGTGGGACTGGATGGGCTTTGAGGTCCCTTCCAACCCAAACTATTCTGTGATTCTCTTCTATGCTGTTAAAGGGTCCCTTCACCTTCCAGCAGAGCTCCTTACTGTGCTTCCAGAGTGAGCACAGCCTTTCACAATAAGTAATTTGTAGACAATTAACCATTTTGGAGATTGAGAGGGTTTCATAGTATGGAGGTGGCCAACCTTTGCTGGATGGCCTCCAGGTTGTAAAACAGGACTTGACATTTAGCCAGTTCCAGGTAGAGGCTAAAAATTGACACTTTTTCTCAGGTATTCTTCTGATAGCTATTCCAGATAGAAGCTCGGTAGCTATGCATATTGCAGTCAAAAATACATTTATTTAAAACTAACAGAACCTAGTAGGGAGACATGGTGAAAAGTAGAGCTCTAGAGATTTAGGAACACCAAATTAAAGCTAATTACTAGTGACTTGTCAAAAGTACCTTTCACAGCTGAAAATCCCTGTCTTGAAATGAGTTATAAGAACTGAACCAAGCTGCACATCACATGTTTTTTACAGGGCACCCAGGCACAGCTTCCACCTGTTCATCATATCAAACTCCTGTGAGGAGGTGGAGTAGAGTGGGGATTACCACAGCCAACTGCATCTCTTTCACATGGGAGGCAATCTGCTTTGAAAGATTTGCACATGTGAGAGCCAAAGAAGGTTTCTGTGTGGGGAAAACAGGGAAGGGATTTCAGCTCTCACATTTCCACCTTCTATGCTCCACACCTCTGCAGAACCTGTTTTCATAGCACACCCAGTGAGGGGAATTGAGAAAGGTGAATACTGTCATGAGTAAGTCCATCTTTCTGATATCATGCTTTTGCCAGAGACTGTTTCAAGTGTTAACACACTTCATTGTGAATGAGTCTCCTAACTTCCTGCATTGCTTTCTGTCATGATTTGGATCACAGCAGAATTAACAAGACATCTTTGCGCTCCTTTCCTGGCATGCATTTTCTGCAGGCACAGAAACTCTTGGCAGCGATTTGTCTTGTCGACTTCAATGGCTGAGCCTTTCCTCCCAGAAGCAATCCAGATTTCCATCTATGAATTGCTTCCATAAGGTCAGGACATGTTATTTTATACAAAGGCTTTCCTGGAATCCCCCCTGGAGCTCCCAGCAGTCGTCCTCTGTAAGCCCCTTGTCTGAGGGTAGCAGAAGCAGTTTGGCAGAATCAGGGAGGGCTGCTTGAAGCGTGTGACATTTTCCAAAGGGGTAAAGCTGAGTTTCCAGGTGCAGCATCTCCTCCTCAGAATGGGGACAGGATATTTAGCAGGAATTCAGAGAGGAACTTTGTAACCAGGGATCACCTAAGACAAAAGCTTCCCTGTTAGCCAGTCCAGAACTTGCAGGAGCCCCCAAAGTGGCAGTCACCTTCTGAACACGTGGCGTAAGTACAACACGTGATCTCCTGTACGCTGGGATAAACTGAATCCCTGCTCGTACTTACAGTAGTCATTAAGTCTGATTTTGCCTCTGCAACTCCCTTCAGCTTCATAAAAGCAGCGGTTGGTCTGAAATGGTGTTACATATCCTGAGAGATTAGGGTTAAAATTTCATGTCCAGTCAATTAATAAAGAGTATGTTGTCTGTTTGGCCACTCATTGTGCTGCGTTAACCTGAACTATACAGTACAGAGGGGAACCTAGGCTCAAGGTATTATAAATGTTATGGCATCTATAAATCACTGGAACCTGAGGCATACTTTCATCGTCTGTCTAGTAGCTATGGGTAAGTCGGTAATATTTTTATTTATTTATTTACATGAAGAAAGAGAGTTGGAATATTCAAGACAATAGTAACAGGCTCACCAGAAGTAGAGCCTAATGTATGTTTCTTATATATATTGCTTAGAAATAGATAATAATGTTATTATTTTGTGTAGCCAACTGGTAGGCAAATTCATCCCTGAAACATAGTTGGATAAAATTGCTGCAAATGCTGTACTTATTTGAAGACAGTTGTCTGAACCAAACCACTTCATTATCACCCACACTTAGCCAGTCACGACCCCAGATTTCTGTCTTGTGTGCAAAGCTGCAAGTTCTGTAAGCGCTGCGGCTGTAAACAGCGCTGGAACTAAGAATGGATGATTAGCTGCAAAGTGGCAAATTTCATCTGAGAGGTTTTGACAGGTTGTGTTGCTTGGGTTGAACTTGAAATAACATCTTGACATATCGGTGGTTCTTGTGCTTTTCCAGGTTGAGCTGTTCCTTAAGGTGTTGAGTCATATAACTTGATGATGGAGCATCAAACATCATGTGTAAAACCTGAAGAAAGAAAATAACAGATATCATGATGATCAGTATGTATTAGAATATGTTTTAATGTTTCTAATTAAAAATAGTAGATTTTCCAGTGTTTTTGTTCAGTATATAGCAACAGCTTTGAAATGTCCCTGCTGTGCAAAACAAAAGGTACGTATTGTTTTAAATGGATGGAAAAAAACAGATTAAGATATTTCCATTTAAATTAAACAATAGTCTGTGGGTTTAGGATAAACAGTTTAATGTGTTTCTGTGAGGCTAAGAACACCCTTAAATGAATTTCAGACCAAAACATCAACACCAAAGCCATCCAGCAGAATAAAGCCTGCTGAAAGGCATCCACTAGGAAGTATGTGATGTGAAGTGGCTCGGTGATATTTGCATGCAAGGAGATGGCAGCCGTATAAGTGAGAGATAACAGAATAGTGGAGACGGAGAGTAAAATTTATCGTAACATGTCTACTGATGATTAAAAGCCTCTGCTTATTAGATGCATAAAATGTATTACTAAATCATTTTTGGAACATATAATTTTCCAATTATTTATGCATCACAGTAATTAATGATAGGAGGGACAGAGTCAATGATTCACTGTGTAATACACATGGTAGTTACCTGGGGAGGAAAAAATTACAGTGCTACTGATTATTTGCTTTAATGTTTTTGTAATTATGCCCTACACCCAAGTTGAAAATTTCTTTAATTCTTTTTTAAACCCTTCATTCCTAACAATGAAACTCCTTTCTTTTTAGCCCTTCAATTAAGTCTAATTTTTAAGCTGCCATCCAAGAAATATACAATTCCATAAAATGCCTCGTTCGCTTTTATATTTTGCTGGCAACGGTCTGCAAGTATGAAATCTTGCCCTTCAAGCATCTTATTGACGAACTAATTTAGCCATTCTGAAGGATGATCTTCTGTTTCATACACGTGGCTGGGATTTGCATGATCTCAGTTTCTTTTCTACTTTGGCCTTAACTTCTTACTGCCAGAAAAATGAACAAAAGCCCTTGAGCTGTTTGTCACCAGGAAGGTGTTTATTCCTGTGGATGGGAAAGGAAGGAGAATACCTCATTCAGCAGAGTTGCTTTTGCCTGCACGTTTCTCCTGTTCCCTTTGTGGGGTGGTGGGACCTACAGATGCTACGGAGTTTCTAGCTGAAAAAGAAAGCGATGTAGGGCCAGCTCAGTAGAACTCATTCTTATTTAATGGTACCTGCGTACAGTGTAAATATTTTTTCCAAGTAACCACATTGGGTACTTTTCAGAGACAATGGAAGGAAATGAACACCTGGAGGTCAATGCGTCTGATATATCTGGGAGGTTTTGTTTAAAGTGCAGTGAATTCTGTCCTAAATGTGTCTCTCTCTCTCTTGCAGCAGACTATGAAGCACGTTGTGAGTAGCTAGCTTAGATGAACTATGATTTCTCTGTCTAACACTAGATGAGCTGAGTCCTTCCATCTACATTTGTACTGCCCCTATAGCAGTTCTGGCACTGAAATGCAATTACAGGTACTCTCACAATTTTGAAATGCAGTAAACAGACCGGATGCAACCATCCAGTGCTGGAAAGGGAAAAAAAAATTATATAGGTGCAAAGTCTTTTGCGCTGAGAGTAGAAGAATGTCCCAGTTCACCCCAAGACTTGAGGGAATGCTTTGAAGTCAGCTACCACCGGGCAAACGAAAGCAACTCGGGTAGAAAGCACACTAGTCATACAGCTTCTCAGACTTAATGCCACTTTTACCATTTTGCCTCACGAAGAGCCCCCCACAAGGCTACACGTTGCTACACGCCACATCTGCAGGGATATTTCCTCTCTCTAGTCCCACTCAAAACAGAATTCACGGCAATTCTTCTAAATATCAGGCTGCATTTCCCATATTTGGGGATTTTAGCGTCATGGTTTCCAGGGAGTCTGCTGAAATTTGGTGACCTGATATGAACTTTTCCCTTTCTAAGAACCCTACCTAACAACCTCTGTTTTGCTGTCAGCTATGACAGACAATAGTCATCTCTTCTCTGTGGGCTGGGCATGGTGCTCCCAAACAATTCATGCAGCTCCCGCAGGACAAGAGAATGTATCTCCTTTGAGCCACAACCAAAAGCCTTTTCCAGAGCAGACTTAGTAGTGTTTAAAGGATTTATTTAATTCTTTTCCCTCAAATAAATGAGCTTGGAGGGTTAGGCTTTGCTGTGAAGTAGATTTAAAAAAAAATAAAGCGTAGTGCATTTTGGCAGATTATGTGGGTGGTATATGAATCAATAAAGCTTCCAGCTATACAAAGCCTTTGGGTGCATTGAGATGTTTGTTTGGTTTTTATTTATTCCAAACAGAGCTAAATCTGAATAGGTTTTTTTTTATTTCTGCCAAGAAGTGAGGACGTAACCCCCCACCCCCACCCCTCCCTGTTCCCTGCTGTGTTACAAGTGTACCAGTATCGAGCATTTATTTATTGCAAATATTCATAAGGAAAAACTGTTGATGTTAATGACAGAGAAAATACTCTTGAGATGCTTCCTCCATGCCTGCTCAGGAGGACGTGTATGTAATACATACTAGAGATTAGATACTGATGGATGTAGCCGAGTCTGCTGTCCGGCTACACTGCTGCCTATTACACAACTGTCTGTATCCAGCGTGGCTGTCTGAGCCCCCGTCAACTCAGAGAGGACAAACAGACTGAGGGTGTAATTTATCTCTTTAAAAAGTCTAAATTGGATCACATGAGTTGTACCGCACTTGCACTCAGGTTTTTGAAGACTGCTACAGCATCCTTACAGCTTTTGGCTGAGAGGTTCTGGCAAATTGAAATCAGGCTGCATGACTTAGTGGAAAAGAAATCTAGAGCATCGAGAGAAACGATGCAGCTTTGTTAGGAGATATATTCTCTAAATTATTAGCATTGAGATTTCCTTTCTTAAAGAAAGGTTACGGCTGGAGATCATATCAACAAGAGCAGCTGGTAAGGGAGTCAGCCTACAATTTGAGAGGTCAAATCTAGGAGGTTAGATGTAGCAATTTAGGTTTGAGTTCAGTGTTTAAGAGGTTTCGAGAGAGTTTAAGAGGGTGGATGCAATTAGACTGTGCCAACCAACTAGAGATCGAGGAACAGCAGTAGCATTCAACATGCCAGCAAAGACACGTATTTTGGTTTGTATTTCCTGTTCCCTTTAAAAGTGAGACAGACTCCTAGTTTGGTTAGGAAGTTCTTTAAGCTCAAATTTTATTTCTCTGTCTTTGAGGCACACGGATATTTTTTGCAAATCTGGCCCTGAGTGATTTCACCAACATCAAAAAATACCAGGGAAGAGGACATGCGATTCTGCCAGCTCTTTAATTAGTACTGCTTTTCTAACAAAGGTTTTCACAAAGCTGGTCCTGTGTTTAGTCTATGTTTGTGTCTTTTTTCCACCTCTCCTCCTTCTGTGGCTCAAGCAGCTCTCTCAGTACCTTCTCCTGCTTTCATCAGCACAGAGCACTGTGCTGTTATTACTGTCTCCTCTCATTCCCAGTCCTTTCTGCATCTCTTTCCCGTTGTTGCCTGCAGTGACGTGCAGTGATGCTAATGGGATGCAGTGCCACTGGCAGTGCTACCCCAAACCCTGCAAGGACTGGTTCAGAGGTACAGAACTGCTGAAACAGCCAGGAGCTTCTCTACCCAAGGGGAGGAAAAGGCATTGCTCGCCGCGTAGGAACCGAATGCTCCTTGCCACTTCCTAGCAGAGCAGTTTAGAATCAAGCACCGCTGGATGATAATTGTTTTAACTACCATTGTGGCTCTCTCTTTTATCCAGGGGCATGACTGGGGAGGATGCGTGAAGTTGTGCAACTGATGTCTGCCTAATTCACAGGGTATTCCTAATTGGTTGGGATAGATCTCCCTTCCCCCCACTGAGTTGCAGTTTGATCCTTTACTTACAGCTTTTCCGGAGTTTATGCTTTCTTTACGCAGCCTGCATAAAAACAAAGGTGACCGATATGAACATTTTCTGAACAGTCAAGATTAGAAGCTACTTCTTCGTTTTGTTACCAGAAAAAAAGAGTGTTAATAAAATTTATAAAACATAATGATGTACAGTTTTTATAACCCAGAACATTGAGTTAAATGTATCTCAGCTGAAAAAGTCTTTACAAGGGTAAGGATGACCATCTCAGCTTCACTCAGACGAATGTTGTGTCATACTCAGATTTCTTATTTTAAATATTTACAAAGACAGTTCAGGTAGCCTGTAAATTTAAACTCAGTTGAAGGAAGGGTGTACTATCTTTGAAGGAAAAGCTAGAGCCCCTAAACAAGGTATATACGATTTTCTGCTGGGATGGGAGAAACCTCAGCCTGACGTGCTGTTGAACCGGGTTCCTCAGCCATACGCAGCTGGGAAGATGTTCTGATGGGATCCCAGAACTGTGCATATATATCTTTCCGCTTTTAGTCTCTGTCTTAAGGTAAAATCAGAATTCCTCAGCCCAGGGGATGTAAAGTTGGACTTCTTCACTATTTTAGAAGACATCAATAAACTGTTTCAACTGATTTACTAAGCACCAGTGAGAACAATAAACTTCCACACATTAAGATTTTTCATTATATCAGCGAATATATACTCTGCTGAAAAGACCAACAATTTTCACCCCATAACCTTAGTTTCTTTCTGAGATATTTTTAGTCTTCTACAGAGTTCACACTTTTTCAGGCTGATGTACTTATACACAGCTCTGAATTTTACCTCCTTGAAAAATCCTAAAAGCATTTAAAAACTGCAGTGTTTCCACTATCACTTTGGCTCTGAACCAGTTTTGTACCAGTGAGGAGCTCTTTTGGACTGATAATCTACTCATCGTGTCCTGCAGCATTATACCCTGGTTTTCTGAAGAGATCATTTAATCTGGTGGTGCTGTTGTCAAATAATTATGTAGAATATTGTCTGCTGATGCTTACAGATTCATTCAGATTATGGGGTTTGTTGCATTTCTTCCTCATTTTCCAAAAAGTAAGTAATTGTCTCGAATTCATTTCACTGAAAATATTTACAGGTCCTTATGCTGCCCTTGCAAAATTGTGGCTTAGATCTGAAACAGGATAGGCAACAGAGTTCACTTTTCCTGCAGACTTTAGATTTTTCATCAAGTCAATGATACAAAGAGACAGGTTTCTAGAGGAAGTGAAGAGTTTCCTCATTAAATCAGTAGATATAGAAAAATATTGTTTTGTCAAAATTAAATTTGTCGGGTAATGTATGCACCTGCTCTAACAGACGCAGTTTCTTGCATGAGGAATAGAATTGCTGATCACCCTCTTTGAAAGATCTTTAGGCTCGGTGCTTGGGGCGCTCATCTGTGATGTGAGAAAGTGCAGTAAAAATCCCTAGTCTGCACGAAAGACAGCACTAACTTGAATCTTAATCTCTTCCACCACAGCTACCCAGGGCTCGCACTGTTCCTACACTTTTACAGTTTGCTAAAAAAAAAAAAAGGCTTTTTTTCTTAAGGGCTAATGTGAACTATTCCAATAGCCTGAGGGATATTATTTATTTTCTTCCAGGATCCTATCGCAGTGAGATTTCTTCTCCAGTTTTTGGCAGGCACAACAACCATGACTGATCCAGATGAAAAATATAAATAGATCCTCTTTTAGACTTTAGAGCCTTACACTTTTTTTGTGCTGTTTGATTTCAAATCTTACTTTGTATCTTCTGGTTTTCAGCAGAGTCTATTAATCACACCAGTTTCTCAGCTGGCCTCTGCCCCGAGAGCTTGGCTGGGTGAACGAGTTACTGGTTAGCAACGCGGGCTGGAGATTTGAGACAGCTTTAGCTGCTCTGTGGTTTCTGTGCTACCTTTTTAAGGCAGCTCAGTCCTCTGTGAACCTCACTGAGCTTACCGTGCCTGGTAAGTTGCTCTTCTCTTAATGCCTAGAATGATTTAAGGACACCAAATCCCACACCAACAGAAGAAGACACAGAGTCAGAGAATCACAGAATCATGACAGTTGGACAGAATGATCTTACACGTCTTTTCCAACCTTAATGATTCTATTTAGGTTGGAAAAGACCTTTAAGATCAGCCAGCCCAATTATAAACCTAACACTGCCACTAAACCCTGTTCCTAAGCACCACAACTTACAACTATAAATTAATGATGAACAAGCTTTTTGAGAACAACTTCCATGTAAAACTTAAAGGCTCGTCACGAGTACTGGGTCAAGGGAATATCACCCTGAGGTCGGTGTGATCTGAGGCTACCAATGCAATGTCCTTACATATTTAAGCGAGGGAGCAGTTCTTCAACAGTAAGCTCTGATGCAACTTAGTGGGTGTACCTCATCCATCTGGATACTTCTTTATGACTGAAAAAAAAAGGGCAAATGCATTTGGAGAAGAGTGGAGACTTGTGAGGGATCAGTTTAAAAGAAGGGATTAAAAGCACTGCATACAGCCCTGAGGGGAAGCGATAGTCTACAGACATTGGAAGATTGCAAGCATTAAAGGCTGAAAACAAACATGCGAGGTACTAGGAGAAGGTTTAGTTAGATCCCCTTTTCCCACGTGAAATTGTGGGTGAATTTCTAGATAAACTTGTTTAGAGGGTTGGCTATTTGCTTGTAATAGTATTGTGAACAGCAGCGTGTGGGAATTTAAAAAATGCTAGCACGGTGCCCAGAAAAATAAGTGTGAATTGACTGTAGGAAGTAACTCTATACAGGCTTGGAGATAGTTTAGCATAATCAGCTTTTTCCATCCATAACTCAGAGGCTATTGTGCATTATTAAAAGCAGATACTTCTGGCCACTTGACTATTAGCCTCCCACAGCTGTAGGAATATGAATGGTAGGTGTTACAATCAGCCACAGGAGGGCTCTTGCATTATTTCCCTGCAAGCCTTTAAACACATTGGGGATAATAAAGGAAGAAACCTATTCAAGCAAGTGTACACAGAGGCTAAAAAGATCAAGTCAATCTGTGCTCTGGTTGCTGTCAGTATGTACAGGAAAGGAATGCTCTGAATCATGAATAGTTCACTGTGCATTTTATTTCATCTGCTTGTAGAAGCAAAAGTGATTTCCCCTTCTGTGATTTTAGCTAGATGCCATGTTTCTCCAATAACAGGGCATGGTTCGGTGTATATGGTAGAGGTCTGGATATAAGGGTGCAATAAAGGCTATGTTCCCCTGGCAGCACTACGTATCTGCTCCAGGTTCTCCAGACATCTAAATTTGGTGCTGTAGTTGTTGTTACTAAAGCACTTTTTCTAGTTTTCGCTTCTTCTCTCTTTGCTGTGACCTGAGGCCCATCAGTCACTGTCACTGATGTAGCCAAAGTCCCGAAGCAGCATGCCAGAGTCCTGAAGCAACAAGCCAGTGCACGCAGTCTAGGACGCTGTAGATGCTCAGGTTGGTGTCTGATCAGAAATGATCACAAGCAAAAGCCTTGTGGGCACAGAATGAGAGCTGAGTATTGTTAGACCAGTTGTGAAATAGGACCAGCTCCAAAGGAAGAAGCATTCACACCGGAGCCAGCTCAATCCATATCTTGCTTTCCTCTTTCCCTCAGGAAAACAACCTCTTACCCTATGCTAGATTTACAGGTGCTAAACAAGGACCTTCCCACCAGTCAGTTGATCTACAGGCTTTCTTTTTTTGCCTCAGGGATACCTAGGCAATCTTTCCAGTTGCCCAGAGCACAGACATCTTGAAACTCGACCTTCACTTCTCTTAGCCATTCCTATCACAATTTGTTGCTCTTCCCGAAAGACTCTATTTACTGCAAGTCCCTCAAAATCATTCATACTCAAGTGTAGGGATCAAAATACTCCCTCATCACTCAAGAAGAGTCTTTGAAACTTGCTGTTTGTTCTCTGATTTTCTTACGCATTCCAGATGAAGCATTTAAAGAATTAGCTGCTTCTTGCCCTGATCCAGAGGAAAGATTTGATGCCTCTTCCTGTTTTATATGCAGTTCATAGTACACCAGTGGTGGACCCAGCTTAGGAAAAAAATAATTAAAATTTTGGAAAAATTAGTTTCTTTTTCCATGTGGCATGACAAAAAAAAATAAAGGAAAAAAAGGAAAAGTAGAACAAGAATAGTCTGCTTTTTGAGACTTTCACACTACTGTTAGAAATTTAGTTTCAAACTGCAGCTTCAAATGAAATGAAATTTTACTGAGCCTTTACCTCTGGTTTATTCTTCTTCAACTGAAATATTAAGTTTTTTCCACTTAGTGGAAAGAGACACCTCACCTCACATGAGAGTTGTTGCTCAGGGAGTAACCATCAGTTACCACTCATAAAATGTCCTCTCTCTACTGATATGTAAGGAAAATCAATGATAAATTAATAAATGGGCTCCTCAATTAAATATTTAATAAACAGATTAATAAACAAATAAATCCACTCTCAATCTGCCCCTTGGGTGATCAAACCACCAAGCTACTGGCTATTTTGATATGATTGGAGACATAGGAGGACAATGGCTTCTTTACACCCGAGAAGGTTTTTTTCTGTTTTGCCAGAAGCTCTGCCCTTGCCTATCTTGGCAAATATCTTATTTTGCAAAGCTCACTTCTGACAACATTTTTCCAAAGAAAAAGCATTTCATTTGATAATGCATGACCAGCTCTTTGGGACAAAACACTTCATATTTTCTGACGGAATCCTCCTGGAGCACTAAATGCCATTTTTTCTGAGGTACCCACAATTTTTAGAAGCATTCACCCCTTTAGGTGTTGCGCTTTGACGTGGAAATCCATCCACAGGTGCCAACGTGAGGGGTGTAATTCCATGAGACGCTCTGTTGTTTGTACATCTGCACCTGGCCTGGTTTGAAAACCATCTCCACCAGCGCTGCCTCTGGCATTCACCCCCTTTCCTGGCCCACGATGGCTGCTTACAACCCCCCGAGGCCCGGCGTATCTGGCCATCAGGACCGCGAGCCACCAAACAGCGAGGAGCAGCAACCATGTGCAGAGAATTCCTTCAGAGCCCCCCACCCCCGCTGATTCCTCCACTCCTGAATGTTTGTTCTTTCATACTTCATTGGAGAATTGTGTTATCTCCATGAGACGTGGCCGGGCTGAGCGCAAGGACGTCTGCGGCGGCATGTCGCCTTCCTCCCGGAGACACGGCGACGGGACGGGCTGCCTGGTCCATGGCAATGGGGTCTCTCCTTGACTACAAGAAATACAAATAAATGAAATAAAAAAATGAATAAGAGAAGGAAATGTGGGAAAAGCGAGTGGGGGAGAGAGGGAAAAAAGAGAGAGCAACTTTTTCACCCCCCCCTTCTTCTCCTCTGAAGGAAGCAGCAGTGTCTCCTTGCAGAACGACAACCCTCAGGATACAGCAGTTGTCTTCAAATCTGTGACCATAAAAAATCATTATCTCTGTGAAATACAGCAATTTGGGAGATAATCAAACAGTGACCAGGGGGCAGAGCTGCCAATCTGAAGGATTATGCTCTGTGCACGCTTGATTCTGTCTGACCTTCCTCCGAGCCAGCTGTCAGCTTGGCGAAAACGCACACGGATCGACTCAGGGCACATTCATTAGACTGTCTTCGGTGAAGAAGTCATTTGCATAAAACCCAGCTTTCTTAATTAGTACTTCATTTTTCCCTTGACTTATTTTGTGGCTAAGTTCACTTGCCTCTTTCTTTTTTTTTTTTTTTTTTGACTTGCCGAAATATAAAATGGGGGAGGAGATTTCTTTTTTTTTTTTTAACGTGGGGGCAGGAGGGAATATGACTTGCAAATTAACTGGATGATAATTAGCCTATTAACATTTCCAGAGATGTAGGAGGTTTCCAAACAAGAAAAAAAAAAAAAATCATAAGGGGGGGAAAAGTGTGTGTAGGAATACTGTAGTTGAAATTTATTGTCATAGAATCATAGAGTCATGGAATGGCTTAAGTTGGAAGGGAACTCAAAGCCCATCCAGTCCCACCCCTGCCATGGGCAGGGACACCTCCCACTGGCCCAGGCTGCTCCAAGCCCCATCCAACCTGGCCTGGAACCCCCCCAGGGATGGGGCAGCACAGCTCCCCTGGGCAACCTGGGCCAGGACCTCCCCACCCTCAGAGTGAAGAATTTCTTCCTAATGTCTCATCTAAACCTTCCACCTTCCAATTTAAAGCCATTCCCCCTCGTCCTGTCACTCCAGGCCCTTGGAACAAGCCCCTCCCCAGCTTTCCTGGTTCCCCTGTCAGTACTGGAAGCTGCTCTAAAGTCTTCCACTGAGTTATCTAAATTATCTGAGCTTCTGGTTTGACAATGTTGAAATGCTGAGAAAGACAGAACAGTCTATGTGCTGAAAAGATCTCTCTTCTTCTTTTAGAATGATGCATACTCTTCATCCACTGTCAAAGACTCCTTAGGAAAATGCCACTTTATCATTCCCAGAGACAAGCAATAGGATTGTTTTATTGTGAGAAAAATAAAATATATTTTTCTTCTCCTGCAGTGAAGATTGAGTGAACTCTTTGGATTAGGAAGACATTAACTAGATTCTGTAACTTTACCTGGACTTTTCTCATATGTACAAATAATGATTTTTACATCCCCTAAAAGCTTCAAACCCACAGTTGTGTCACAATAAAATACAAATTGTTACATGAGTATGAAGCGTTGACTTAAGCTGCACTGCACTGTACAGGTTAAAAACTGTCCTGTAGTAGCTGGGACCAAACAAGCCACGGGAGTGATTGTCTTGTGTTACAAAGAGTGTTCACAGTAAAGAGAGCTCCCAAATTAGTGAAGACATCATCACATTTGCTTTTTAGTCCAGAATAGGTGTAATGATGCTTTGCTCTTGCCTGATGTCGGAAGGTAATTTTAATCACAAACTAGTCCAAATTACAGCTCAGTAGCACTGTCAGAGCATAATTATTGCACAAGGGGCAGGAAATCCTGAAGTCCAAGCAACACCCTTGTCATTGATGAATCAGAAGCTAACAGAGATAAATGACAGACGCACTCTGCGATGCGGCCTGTGTGAGAGTATCTTATAGAAAATGGTGCAAAAAGCAGTAAAACTTGCTGCTGATATGCAGCCCTTCCGTGAATAAAGCCACACTTATCCTCGGTAGGTTTGGAGTATCTCCAATACACTCTCAGCATCCCAGCATTTAAAATCTACTGTCTGGAGTCTTTGATGAACTCATGTAACCTTCTGTTACTCTGGGAAAATGTGCTAGATTGCAGAAGATGAAAATTGATTTCATTTGACTGAAAGATTCAGAAGTAATTCCCAATTTACTTACTAGGGACAGTCTAAAGTCCAGTTATAATTTTTTCACCCTACTCTGGTGCCCTCGATTCCACAACTGTCAGCAGTCGCGTTCATTCAGGTCGCAGCCTTCCTACCTCAGTTCCAAGGCTCCTGACACAGACCTGTGTGTGCTTCACTCATGTTATTTGGAGCTCTCTCCTTATTCCATTTCCCTCTGAATTACAGCTGCAATTCGGAAAGGTCATGTTCACAGGTGTAAATAAAATATTGTTCCTATGTCACATTCATATAAGTCCAAGAGGAGTCATCAATCACTTAATTCAGTTCAGTAACAGCTACTTGAGGTCCTTATCAAAGAATTTATTTTATATTTCCACTCTAGGAGAATGTTGTCCTACTCATCTTTTCCAATAATGAATTAGGCATTTGGTCTGAGCTAGTTGACTACATTCCTACTGTATTTGGTAGGAGGTGGCTATGTCAAGATATAAATCAATTCCAACAAAAAGAGACACTAATTTTATGATGAGATAAATTGTTGCGATCTAGTCTCTCCTTGCTGACCACTGGTGTATGTCTTAACAGCTAACTTAGTCAAGGAACATTATTTCTAGAAAAGTACAGTTCAATGAGATAGGTCAAGGATGAAGTGCTTAAATACATGGTACAGAAAGCCTGGAAAGCTTTCTTGTCATTGCAGTAATTTCAACTTAGTATAATGAAAATTTAACATGTACACTGTCATGGACCAGTCTGCAAACTCATTTTCTGTCTTTCTTATTTTGTCTCAGAGCACTGGAAATCTCAGAAAAGTGTTTTTTACTGATTAATACTTCTTTTCTGTAGGCACTGACCAGTGCAGAGTCCAGGGGCACAATCACTTCTCTGGTCCTTCTGGTCACACCGTTTCTGATCCAGGCCAAGATGCCATTGGCCTTCTTGGCCACCTGGGCCACTGCTGGCTCATGTTCAGATGCTGTCTACCAACACCCCCCAGTCCCTCTCTGCCAGGCAACTTTCCAGCCACTCTTCCCCAAGCGTGGAGCTGCACGGGCTTGTGGTGTCTCAAGTGCAGGACTCGGCACTTGGACTTGTTGGACCTCTGGTGTCGGCTCATTGATCCTTCTATAGAGCCTCCCTCCCCTCAAGCAGATCCACCTTTCTACCCAGCTTTGTGTCATCTGTGATTGATCCCCTCATCCAGATCATTGATAACAGTACTGAACAGAACTGAATCGAACACTGAACCTCGGGGAACACCACTTGTGACTGGGTGCTGCATAGCTGCGTGCAAATGCTGCTGTTTCTGCTAGCAAACCTCATGTCTAGTTGTACCGTTCTGTTGTTCAGTTCTAGACAGGGTTGGAGCTCCTGGCAAAAGGATGGAGACACATGCCCACCTTGTACCCTCACCTTGAATAACCATCTGCCTTCCATAACCAGGGCTTGCTTCTTTAGCAAAGCACTTGATAAAATAAGAACAAGAATGTGTAAATAAAGGAAACGTGATCCTATGCCTTCAGTGGATTTAAGGAACACTTTACTCAATCAAGACACCTCCTCAGTAAGGTTTGTCATTTCACAGAACATCAGCATTTCACACCACATCTTCTCATTGTTACTTATTTTGTTCCCTGAATTCTTGCACTTTTTTACTTTCTTTACTCTCTTTTCTTTTTTCTCTCTCTTTTTAACTACTAAAATTTAACCTAAATTTCCCTGCTGCAGCTTAAATCCATTACATCTTGCTCTGTCCTAGTTGACTAATGAGAATAATTATCAAACTATTTTTTAATGTGAATTATCTACTCAGGCTAAAATAAAACCACCAATCTCATTTTCAGTGGAAATCCTGAGTCTGGCCAACAATCGCAATCCCTGAAGTAAAATAACAGGGTTTTATTTACTAAGGTCTTCAGTCTATTCAGTGGATTTTATTGGCATTGAAATAACATTTGGGCAAGATTATATTGCATATCCTTTTTTTTTTTTTAATATGGCTGTTTAAAAGCTCACAATTAAAAAGCCTCTGTTAATACTCTGATATTGCCACCAGGATTGAAAAGGGATTAGTGCCAGAATTCTGAGCTCCTAAAGCACGGGCATACTACTGAACCCACACTCGCTGGAATGCTCATTTCCAGTAAAAAAAAAAAGGAGGGGAAGGCATGGAAATAGGATTCTTTTCAAGATGCTCCAAGCATCAGCCAAAGGACTGGACATTTGTCCTGCCCTGGCGCACGGACTCTCTCACCTGGTATAAAGCTAGCGTACCTGGCTCTTCTGTCAGCTTTTCCCTTAATCCAGCCTGAGAAGCAGCTGCACTAATGCTCATCTTGGGTGTGACTCCTGGAACCCCCGGGCATCCCCATAAAAAACAGCACTTTCGTCACTGCTCTGAGGTGATTTTTGCAAGGACCAATACAGGCAGAGCCTGGTGCTTGCAGAGATATGTTGCATTGCACCACCTCTGTCTTGAATGGTTCCTGACATCACCTGGAACCTTGGGAGAATTAATACCTCCAGGTGGAAGGACCCTCCTTACAGCATTTAGAAGCCCATTGCTAACCACAAAAGTGCAATAGCAACACAGGTTAACCATACTGTGAGGTAACATCCTGCCAACGGAGTCCCATATCTAATCCATGGAAGAGAATAATAATCTTCTGAAGCTTCCTAAAGGCATAGGAAGCACCATTTTGTTGCCTAAATGTAGATGTTGTATCAGCAAGCAACGGTATCTAAAAGATCCCCAGAAGACTTATGGCGACTCACATCTCTCAGGAATAGCAACCGGAGGCCAAGCAGGATGTGATCCAAGGGCTGGAGCACTGCTCTGAGGATAAACTGAGTTGGGGTTGTTCAGCCTGGAGAAGAGAAGGCTCCGAGGAGACCTTAGAGCAGCTTCCAGTACTGAAAGGGGCTCCAGGGAAGCTGGGGAGGGGCTCTGGATCAGGGGGGGACAGGGACAGGATAAGGGGGAATGGTTTGAAGCTGAAAGAGAGGAGATTGAGATGAGATACTAGGAAGAAAGGTTCTCCTGTGAGGGTGGGGAGGCCCTGGCCCAGGCTGCCCAGGGAAGCTGTGGCTGCCCCATCCCTGGAGGGGTTCCAGGCCAGGTTGGATGGGGCTTGGAGCCCCTGATCCAGTGGGAGGTGTCCCTGTCTATGGAAGGGGGAGGGACTGGATGGGATTTGAGTTCCCTTCCAACCCAAATGATTCCAGCATTTATGGTCTGATGGTATCCAAAGTGACACTAGATGCCCTGGGTAAGGCGGCTGAATGCCTCTCACATTTTCACATCAAGAAGTTTTACTTCTCTCTGCTCCTGGTATCACCTCTTGGCCCAATGCCAAAAAAAAAAAAAAAAAAAAGAAAAAAAAACAAGTTAGGCAGCATAACTGTGCTTTTTCTTACCTCCTGCTTTTACCTGTTGCTGAGGGATTTTAGCAAAATCAACTAAAATGGAAATGACTGTTCTGAACAATAATCTGTAATTTGACTGATCTTTATTATTAAATGGATTGCTAAAGTTTCTGTTGATTTTACGGGGGACAAAAAGTAAAGGTCATACACCTTAGCCTTATCAAAATAAAGTCCAAATTTTTCACATTCTAATTAACCTTTTTTTTAAATATAACCTTATTCTGAGGAAGAAAATAGTCTTTCTGCTCTTGTGTCATTTTTCAGTGCTGCAAAATGAAAAGAGCGCTGAAGCATATCTCAATCCTTCCCCAGTCCGACTGCTCGTCCTGCTGCTGCTTTGACAGACAGCGTTATCAGAGATGGGAAAGATTTGAGCACTGCAGAGGGCTTCACAGGCGTTGCTCGGACCTGGACAATCATGACTGCAAACATTTGTAATTCCCCAGCTGAAATACCTGGTAAAAGAGCATCAAACTGAGCAGAGAGCAGAGGAGGCGGTGAAAGAGCGGCTGGCACACACGAGTTTTCGTTTGTGTGGTGACTCTGGATTCACTGGATTGTTTGGTGGAAAAACAACATTGAAACTGCTTCTCTACGGGTTAAAAAAGGCACCCAATATGATCTTAAGGTAACAGACAAGCTTTAATTGCAGTGTCAAGATAAAAATAAAAGCAATTAATGCAAGTTTTTGGCACCTTGATGTAAATGAGAAAACCCCAGAGAGCTCCACAGAAAGAGCCCAGATTTTCACCAATATAAAGGAAAGCAGGATTTTAGTCATCTTACTTAAATGGAATTAAAAAGCAAGTTCCAATTGCTTCAGTTGCCTGAACATATTTATCAGCACTGAGAGTCATCTCATCTGCAGGACACGGGAACAAAAGGCTCGCGTGAAGTGCAGAACTTCACTGTGTGGTGCTGTTCCTACCACAGGAAAGACCAGATCCTGTCCTATTTGCAGCCTGAATCAATGAGACATAAAAATCAAGGATAAGGAAATGATATTGTCCCCTTTTTTAAAGATCATGGAACAAGGCGCATAGCAATTAAGCATTGCAACCAAGGTCACGTTGTGCTTTGCAATCCATAGCACATCTAGGTTTTCAACCTATGTTTCAAACTTCACAATCAAATTATTATTATTATTATCATTATTATTATTATTAATGTTAATGTTAGTATTAGTATTAGTGTTATAGTATTAGTATTAGTATTATTTATTATTGTTAAATTTTTACAAAGGAAAGTGTTTAGTTTGGGTTGGGATTTTTTAATAGTTAGTGTAAGTTGTGGCAAATGAAATTTTATAAATTATATAGCTTAACAATTCTCTGTTTACTAAATTTATGCCTTTATTCATTTAGAGCGATGAGGCTTTCTTTTTTATTTCTTTCTTTCTCTTTCTTTTTGCTGGGGCAGGGGTTGCTTAGGTATCAAATTGAAATCTTACATAAGTCCAAATAAAATAAAATAAAATAAAATTGCTACCTAAATACCATTACCTGAAATTTTGAAACATTAAGACTTCAAAAGGGTTAATTAATTACATTAGCTGTGTCATTATCCTGGCAACATTCTGCCGGAGGGCATATAGATCTATTCAGCTGCTGAGCTTGAAAGAGCTGTGTCCTTCTCTCACAGAAGAAAATTCATCAGACATTAAAAACATAGTCATTAGCAGAACATATTGTTTTCTCTCCACCAGATTGGAGAACATCAGATGGAATAACCAAAACAAATATTAAATAAATACTTTCTTAGGAAGAAAACATGGAATCCAGTATTCATCACAAGTCAAAATAGATTTTTTTTCCATGATAAATTGAAACTGTTTAATATTTATTGAATGTGGAGAACCAAACTCTCCACAGTCTCACATCTTTGTAGTCAAAAGTGAGCGTAAAGCAATTCTGTACTAGAATGATAAAATGATGCTATCGCTTTTAACGGATGTAAATAACTATGAGTTGCATGGAGTATAAGCATAGAGAAAATGGTAAAACAAAGAAAGGACAGCAAAGATGCTTAGAAGCGAGAAATGCATTCCATGTTATGGGACATAACTACAAAAGAACTCTTAAGCCTGGAAAGACTAGTTGCTTCAGGATTTGACAGAAGGCTATGAAGTCCTGACAGTGATGGAGGAGGTGAAGAAAGAGCAATTCTTTGTTATTTCTTATAATACAAATTCTAGGAGGAGTCCAATAAAGTTATCTGAAGGTGGGCTCAAAATGATTAAAGGAAAGCACTTTTTCATGCTACACATAGTTAAACCATGAAACTCGTTGTCTCAGGATGTTGTCAATGCGATAAGTTTTCACAGGTTCAAAAATTATTTAGATACAATCACAGGAAGAAAACCCTTCATGGACTATGAGAGAGAAAGAAATAACTCCCAGGTGAGGAAATCACATAGCCATGGACTGCAGGAAGCTGGAAAGTTAAATGTGCAAGCATCAATGCATATGCTCCTTATGCTCCTCCCAACAGGCAGTCATTACTGACCATTGCTGGAATTAGGTTATCTTTAAGGTCCCTTCCACCCCAAACCGTTCCAAGATTCTATGTAGATCCAGTACAAACCCCTGAGGCTTCTTCCTTTCTGCAGTGCTAGACGGCACCACTTTGGGGCACGTGAGGAGGAACTTCTTAGATGCTTATTGTAATTTGGAAAGATCCTCCTTGTCAGAACTTGGAACTGCAGCCACTAGAAGTGGCCCTGTTGGAAACTTTCACCTCTGGCATCGTGAAAAGCTTTTCAGTTCCGAAAATTCTGCTGGTGTCATGTTAGGAAACAAGGCAGCTACGGAAGGACATTAGCACTGACAAATGCATTGTAGCATTTCTGGAATCTTACTCCATTACAGGAGGGATATAGAAAGTATCCACACTTTCTATTTTTATTGCTTCCTGATTGTCTTAAAAAACCCTACATGTTGGAAAGCTCTTTTTCAATTTATCCAAATATCAAATATCATGGCATGAGCTGAAATCTCTGAATCCACTTTAAAATGTCAGTGAGGGAACGTTGTGGTTCAGACCATCACATCATTCTTGAATTATGCAGGCTGAGTTGATTTACAAAGGTCTTTTGGTCACTGACAAGCACTCCAGACTCGGTTCAGATGCCTCAGAGAGACACCAAGTGTAATTTGAGATGCCAAAGGTATCCCGAACATCTGCAGGGGCCAGATAGATCTAACTCTGGACTTCTAGGAGACCTTACCACCTCAGGAGCAGCGGCTGGGAGTTGCTGCATATCAAATGGCATCGTAAGCTGAACTGAGTGCTTTGAGTGATTTACAGACAAATGCCTAATTCCCCTTGATACTCAGAAAAGCATCGGGAGCCCAGCTGGCCTGATGTATTTATTTATTGTTCCTTTTGTGGGTTTAACGCAGCTCCTGACAGGTGAGTGTTTGGTGCTTTTGAGTCACCCAAGGGTGCCTGGTTTCTGCTGTGAGCCAGGAATTGCACAGATCACTGCACGCCGTGTGTTGTACGCCAGCCCCTTGCAGTTGTCTTGGATCCCAACACTTTAGATATCCATGTGAAGATGACTAAGCTGATCCTGACACCCATCTGCCTGCTTAGACACAATGCTGCTGCTGCAGATCTGACTGACTGAGTCTATCACTGTTTAAGACTGGATGTCATTTTAAGAGATCTAGGATTTGCTTCATTAAACTGCCACTGAAATGCCTCTTTGTTGCTTCTACCAGCTGCTGCAAGCCTGTAGGAAACCTTTTCAAGGAGACAAACTAAAGACAAGGGTCACTTAAGGATTAGAGGCGATCCCCTGGCCAAGGGATCTAGTCCTGTATCTGCGTGTCCCTGAACGCCAAACTCTAAAGTGGAACATACTCAGGACACGAATGTTCCCTCCAACAAAGGAAGGAATAAATCAGCATTCTCTAAAGCCTCAGTGAATGTTTTAGAGACTGAGGTATAACACGAAATAACACTCTGTCCAGTTTCTAGGTGGATATTTGCAACCCATGTTGCTACCGAACTTCCACTTTCTTAAACTAAAAGTGCAGGATGTTCCATCCCTCAGTAGAGACCAATCTGCCCAGTTCATATTATGGGTGCCATTACAGGTGTATTCAAGTACACCTCCTCTTTGAAAGCTCTCATAAGATCCAAAGGATTAGACACTGGGCTGAGGGAGCATGGGTGAAGATGGGGAAAGAAGATGGTGAAGGATCTGGAGTGCAGTCCTGATGAGGAGCAGCTGAGGGAACTGGGGTTGTTTATCCTGGAGAAAAGGAGGATGAGGCGAAACTTAATTACTGTCTACAACTGCCTGAAAGGAGGTTGTAGTGAGGTGGGTGTTGGTCCCTTCTCCCAGGTAACAGGGATGGGATGAGAGGAAATGGCCTCAGGTTGTGCCAGGGCGGGTTCAGATTGGCTATTAGGAAATATTACTTCACTGGAAGGGTTATCAAGTGCTGGCAAAGTTGCCTGGGGAAGTGTTGGAGTCACCAGCTCTGGAGGTATTTAAAAGATGTGTAGATGTGATGCTTAGAGACGTGGTTTAGTGGTGGACTTGGCAGTGTTAGGTTAATGGTTGGAATTCACTTGACAATTTTAAGTCTTTTCTGTGATTCTGTCATTAGCTTCATAGACTGAAAATCACCTCTACATAAAGACCTGATGCATAAAATGGAAGTATTTTCATCCTCAGAATTTTAAGGACATCCAACTAATTGTATATCCTTTATGCCATATCTACAGAAAGCGTGAATTGTATTTATGATTCATGGGCTTGATTTCTGAAAGATATGACAACAGAAGTTCATAGATTTATAAATTATTTCCTAGTGGGAATTTAACTGTTATGTGAGGAAAATAAATAATAACTTTCTCCACCTCATAGCACTGTAAGGGGAGGCGGAGGCACTCATGAATGTGAATCTCTTTTTTTTCCCCTCTCACTGCTTTTCCACTGGTAATATATTGGAAAAAAATGAAATATTAAGTAGAGATATTATATAATGGCTTTCTGTTTCACCAGGGGATGACAGATGAAGTGGAGCAGATACCTGTTGAGTTTATGGAGCCGATTGATCAGCCTCCTGTTTGACCCACAGCTGTCATCTTCCTACAAATTAATATTTACCACTGTTAAATGCCTTTGCCTTGGATGGGGTGTGAGGGGAGGAGAGGGAAGGCAGGCAAAAAACCTAAAAGAGAGGTTTTGTGAAGAATTGCAGGGAACATACTACATCATAAGCTAATTACAGCTCAGCCTGACTAAGTGTCACTCTGCAATGGTGAATTATAGGCATGAGGCTGCAGCACTTCACTTTCTTACTCGTAACTAAATCAGAATCCTTTTAAGTTTTAATTAATCTGCTTAGCTTTAGTTGTGAGGGAGTAGGGGAGTCGGGAAAGAAGGCAGATTAACCCTTAAACTGACAAGGACTTTCTCAGTGTCTCCTCTTCGGCTATTTTTTTCTGAAGAACCTGAGGGGGACGGCATTATCAGGCTGATGTGGGGGCCTATTAGGCAGCGATTTTTTCCTTTTTTTTTTTTAATTTGCCAGTGTCTAGCTAGTCCTTTCTATTTCATTATCAAAACCCAATTAATTTTCTGTAAAAGCATCAAATTAATTACAAAATACTATGGAAATATAAAGAATGGAAGAATTTCCCTCTTCTCTCCTCCTACCCTTGCCTCATTATGGGAAACATGTTGGGCCCCTTGGCAGCAAAGCCCTATTAAAGAACTACAGCCTGTCTAGCTCCTCATTTACAATTCTGCTGGTGGTATCAGGAGGCCTGTGTGATGGGGGTAAGTCCATTTCCACCCACACAGATCATTTTCCAATTCCCCAGCACAGAAAAATATAGTCATAAAATGATTAGAAGTGAGGCTGGCAGAGATCTCAGAAAGAAACCCGGTCCATGTTCACCAAAGCATCCAGGCATGGACACACCACAACTTTTCCAGGTGATCCACTCTATTTTGCAATGATCCATTTCATTAGAAAGATGTTCTTACTGCAGTTTACGTTCATATTTTTTTTCTCCCATACTTACCAAATACGGGGAGTTGATTCCTTGTTCTTGATATCTTACTTCTAGGTATTTGAAGGCTATTATTTTATTAAACATTTGAGATGTTTTCACAAAATGGAGGTTTCAGAAACTGTAGTTCTGAAAAGGTCACAATCTGTTGTTTTTACAATTTCTACAGTAAATACTTGGAAAAGATTAAAATTAAATGCCTCTAAACTTTCATTGACAATCCTTACTAAAGTTGAGTGTAAGTAGTTCTCCCCTAAAAATTTGTGCAGTGTGAGAACACATTTCTGTTCTACTCCCTTATTTCTGTATCTGCTGCAGAGGTGAACTCAGGGAGCGTTAGAGTAAATACAACTACGTTTTCTAATTTGGATCCCTCTCATAACTTCGGTTGCCTGCTAGACTAACATACACTTCTGGATTTAGATCCGGACACGCTTTACTGGGACAATAACTGTTCAGAAATGGTGCAACCTCTGTATCCACTTTCACATGCACTTATGGGCAATGTGATGAGATGTATGGGAGGACTGAAATATGTGTTTGCACAAAAAAAAAAAAAAAGAGCAGATTTTGATTACTCCTATATGTCAGAATTGAGATCTCCAACAGAGTGAAAAAGGTTAACTGTATCTGAGTTAAACCTACAGTTACATTGACCAAATTGTGTCGGCCTCCTTCCTGAACTCCTTTGGGTTTGTGTCTCCTGTGTAATAAATGTAGTTAGTTGAATTACTGTTGAATGGAGAATGCTCAGTGTCAAACCCCAGAATCCACTGTCTTAAGGCATCTCAACTTTTCAGGACTGTAGTGTCTCCATCTCATTTTATTGTTGCTCTGAATTCTCCTTGTAAAGCACAATTTAAGCAACAGGAACATGTGGAGCCCTAAAGCAAAACCAGCTCCATTTGGAAGCTGATACATTCTCCTTGAGGCTATCTGAGCACAAGTAGCTCAAACATCCAAAGGACTGCAGGAAAAACTGAATGTTGCCTCTGTAAAGACTCTGTAAAGAGTTTTTCAAGCAATGCAGGAAGGGTGAAGGTGGGATGAAAAGCCCTGGAGATGTGAATTGTGAGGTCCTGCTTCTACCTAAATGGTCGTGACCACAAAAAGGTCATTCCTACAAGCACCGGTACTTTTATCCAGCTGTCTCCCTCACAGACATACATAATAGCAGTCCATCAAGATTTGTGGCTAAGACAAAGCAAGGAGTCTTGCCCATTTTCTGGCCACTGCCAGACTGCCTATGAGGAAACACTTATGGGATAATGGAATTACTTTTTCTCTGTTCCTAGTCTGATCTATAACCTGCTCGCCTCGCCACTGCCCCTACATACTCTAATGTTTATAGTGGGGCACAGGAAATCCTCACTGGTGTTCAGGATACGCGGCACATGTGGGGAAAACAGTATTCATTTTGAGAGAACAGAGTGAAAATAACTGGGGAAGAAGGAAAGCAAACAGAAGGAGTCGGAAGTTGTCGTTTGCGTACTCCATTTGAGAGGAATTTTCTCCTGTGCAGAAGACATTTGCCTCAACAGTCTCTCTCTCTTCTGGGGAACTGCGAAGCTTCATTTCAGTTACACCGTTCTGTGCAGAGGACCTGTGTGAACCAGAGAGCATTTAACTGACAAGCTTGTTCGATGGCAAAAGATCCACCTCACCTGTATTTAGAGGCACTAACGTGGATAATAGTGTGTGAATTAGCTGTATTCTCTCACTTACAATCAGTAAGCAGGAGCACCCTTCTAGATGTCAGATTATCTGAAACATTTTGGGTGTTTATCAGAAGAAAGGTGGATTAAGTCTTTGAAGCAGCTTTTCATCACGACAGATCCTAAAAGGACCTAGCACAATCAGCTCAGGTGTGTATTGTGGTCTAGCAGACAGGCAAAGTTATATGAGATGGATCCACACTTTCAGAGATCATTTTTACACTCCCTGAATTCACCTCTGCAGTGGATAAAGAGATAAGAGGGTAATAACCTATGTTTATTCTCATTCAAAAAATGTCAGTGAGAAATAAATAACTGGATTTTGAAATACCAATAAAAACAAATTTTACTCACTTAAGACCTAGGAAAGTCTTAAAAATACAATCTAGTCTTTGGTTTCTGCACCTCCACTCGTTCCATTGAGCTGGGCAAATTTTTACCAGCTAAAGATTAGGATCAAAATATAAACCTAACATCTATAAATGCTTTAATTATTTATCCAAGGCTGTTTTGACTTGCCCTCTGCAGTTGGCTGTGAGTCAGAGGAAGCTTTAAGTAGTATATTAGCAATTATTAGCAAGCTTAAGCTTTCACTGCATATTAGGAATCAAATCAGACTTTTTTATTCTTTTAATTATTATTTTTTAGAGAATGGAACAAAATGTCTAATTTAGCTCTGTAAAATAAAAGGCTAAAATAGCGCTTTGGGTAAGAATGTCCAATTTACATGCCTGCCAGAAGTTGGAGACTGAAAAAAAAAAAGAAAAAGAAGAAGCATGGAGAAGCATTTCCCAACTTCAAAGGACTGCATAAACATTGGCTGAGGATTGCTCCACCACCCCTTGCTCCTATTTGATGATAGAAAGTCACAGTCTCTGGGGCACAGAATGCTGAAGACAGCTTTATCAAGGCATCAACCAAACATGTACCTTCCATTTTTCTGTCTCTGGGGCTGCTGAGAAAACTGCTGTACTGTAATGGTCTTCTCAGTATCCAGTTGAGATTAACACACTCAAAGCTGTACATTTAAGTCTGCAAGTGCAAAAAAGAGCATTCTGCCACAGATGTGGAAGAACTCATTTCAATCTCCTTTGACCAGGTGTAAAATGTTGGTGGTATCAAACTGGGGATTCGAAAGCAACCAAAGTCAATGTCAGCTGATTCCTTTGTGCACTATTAGCTACAGAAGCCTTGTCCACACGAGCCAGTGAGTTGACTAAGGAGGCTTGAGTGGCATTCTGGCCTTTTGGCCTTTTGTTAAATGCTTGATTCTGAAATGTAATGGAAGAGATCAGCATCTCCAGACAAAAAGGTTCAGGCACAAAGATTTGGATTCAAAGGTTCAGACCCAAAAGGGACTTCAGATGAACCTCCCTTGTGGGACAAAATTAACACTAAATAAGTACAAATGACTTTGAGTGGGTTTGAATGTCTGATTTTTACTTTGAATGGTTTAGGGAACAGGTGTGTGTCAAGCTTAGAAGGAAGAAAAAAAGCTCTACCTATGTAGATGGACAGTTTGGGGTTATTTGCATGTCTGTACTGAGACAGCATTTCAAGGGTTAAGAAGAAGGTTTCTTGGTTTCTTTTTAGTTGCTAAATTACTGGCATTATGCTTTCAGACACAGTCCAGGTGTCACCACACTGAACTGCAAAGGTCTCGGGTACTTAAGGTAGGAAGCCAGCTCTGCTGGGGTCTCCTTGCTTCCACTGAGAAATCCCCCCACACTGTCTTGACCTTCATAACAGGGTGGCTGATTACTATCATCTTATCCAAGGTTGTCCTTAGCACACACCACCCCACTGAACTTTGCTTGTGTGTTCCCTGGGAAAGTGTTACTAGGGTCAGCTATCCTAGAGACTGGACTAGCAGCTCCACTGTACAAACACTGATGAGTTAGTATCAAAATCCACACCCTGGGCCCAGTTATTCAAAGAGTAGAATCATGGTATTGTTAAGGTTGGAAAAGACCTCTAAGCTCATCCCGTCCATCCCTCAGCTCAACCCCACCATGCCTGCTAAACCATGTCCCAAATTGCCACATCTACCCTTTTTTTAACGTCTCCAGTGATGGAGACTCCACCACTTCCCTGGGCAGCCTGGTCCAAAGTTTCACCACTCTTTCAGTAAAGATATTTTCCTAATACCCAGTCTAACCCTGCTCTGGTGCAACCTGATCCAGTCACTCCAACAAGGATGATAGAACATGAGAAGAAGAGGCTCTACAAGGCTCTGTGTCTTGTCTGCCATCTGCTTGCACCATGCCAGTGAGGCATCTCTTATAAGTTGGGAACCACTGAAACAGAAGACCCAAGTTTTTTCAGCTTTTCATCCTTTTCAGTCATACTCTTCAGTCACCCTGAGTTTAAACTCAGTGCAAATCTCTCAGAACAACCTTTAAATATGGAGTTGGACTGGATGATCATTGTAGGCCACTTCTAACTGTTCTGTTCTGTTCTGTTCTATTCTATTCTATTCTATTCTATTCTAGAAAATTAGCAAATGTTTTAGTGATTTGCTCTTTATTTTCATTGTGACCTATAAAACAGCCTATTTCACAGTTTCTTTTGTCTTCAATTTTCTGCAACATATCAAGGGCATTCTGGTTCCCCTACATGGAAAATAGTTTATGGCGCCCTTAAACTGAAATCAATAGGAAAATTCAATAAATGCAAACGTCAGAATATGCACCGTTGTTTCTGATTCAGTAGTGAAAGATTAAATTAAACTTGTCCAGAGAAGAGCAAGAAAGCAGCCTTTCTTGGCACCAGTAATTAGCTACTCTGGGATGGCCTCAAAATTCCTTTCTTTATTTTGAACCGGTCTGACAAACAGTGCGAGTAACGGAACCAGAAAAGACAGGGAGCTTGGCAAAAGCCTGTAAAATGGCAAAATCAGCGAAACTGTGTGTCGTTATAAAACATGCTCAGAAGGAATACTCCCTCAAGCAGGACATGTCAGTCGCATGGGCATGGCTTAGAAAAACAGTTCCTTAAAGCCTGTGACTTATGAACCTCTGAAATGGAGGCAGAAAAAGTGCCATAGGGGTGCAGATGAGAAATGAATTGAGCACAGATGAGGAGGAGAAAGCTGGAGGAGTCAAGGAAAGTTTCTGAGGTGGAAGACGACATGCCCTAGGAAGACATGGAAAGTTGGGATGAAAGAAATTCTCCCTGCAGGCACAGACATTGTCCATTATGTTTTGCAGTATTTCAGGAATTAGGTTAGAGGACAATGCTTCAGCAGTTTGCAAAAATCCGTCTTTTCAATAAGAAAAACCTACTCATACATCTATCTCTATATTCATACCTAGAATTGCCGGTATAATGATGGTTCTATCCCCCTGTATTTACAAAGGTGTATATACAGAAGTGAATTATCGCAGTGTGCTTTTCTACTGCACTGTAAACCTTCTTCAAAAGGGTTTAAATGTTTATGAAAAAAGAGTCATATTAAGGACGGGAATAAGAGTCTGCTGATGTTAGTCTTAAATTAGGGTTTGGAAGTCATGGACGCCTTCTTAAGTCATTCTTACCACAGGTTGGAAACTGGCAATATATACATTTTAAAAAGACAATACTGTTGGCATCAAAAATTAATGTATTTTTTAAACAGACAATTTCAATGGTTTGGTTTTTTTTTACATCTCTCAGAGTGGAATATTTCCATCTTCTTATTTGGGATTGTTTTCTAGACAGAAAACAATGTTATGAAGAAAAACATTAAGTTTAAGAAAGGCAAAATAAAGAAGTTTTTCTATGATAGCTTTTTTTGATGCCCCCCAACATTATTTTTTACAGCTTCACTTATGAGAAAAAACATTTCAGAAGAAGCAAAAAGAACTAACTGTGCAAAGCAGAATACCCAGTTCTAGCCCAGGGCTGCTTATGACGTCAGTGTCTTAATAAATCATGATAAAAACAATGTTTCATATTCATAGACCTGGTATGTTCTGAATTTATGAAAATCAGTAAAATAGAAGGGTACAAATGATAGCTGTCATCAGCTTGCACGTATGGTTACCCAGAAGGATTAGACAGATACTGTCAGAGCACGCAAGGATCAGGGTTGGGAGTCCACATGGGAGTTGATTCTGGCAAAGGACATGAAGGGCAGCAAGAAGGGCTTCTGCAGGTGCGTCAGCAGCGAAAGGAAGACTGGGATAAATGTGGGCCTGTTGCTGAGTGGAGAAGGGGACCTGGTGACAGGTGACACAGAAAAAGCTGGGGAAGCACATGTCACCTTTGCCTTGGTCTTCATTTGTAAGAGTCGCTTTCAGCAGTCACAGGTCTCAGAGACCGAAAGAAGAATCTGGAGCAAGGAAATTATTGGATATTCTTTATACCTTGTCCACATTCCATCACTGTTTTGTTTTTCTATTGAGTTTGCTCTTACCTTGTAAGGAACACCATGTGAACACATGAAAGAAGCTTTTGGGGGACAAAAGTTCTACGTCCTCATGAATATTTGTAGTCAACTTAGTCATCAAAATTAAATGTTCTTTTGTGCAGATACCAATGCCAATCCGCTGGAACTGAAGAAGTCTAGTCATGCAATGTGAGCACAGAGAATACCTCCTGCTTTAACCAACAGACATCATGTACACTCCTTGGGTGAATTCAGCTGATAGTATCTGGTCCTAAAGTGTCATAACAGGTCATAAGGAGCTGGTTTTTTTACTATATCAAAGAGAAAGAATGTGGGAAAAAGGAAAAAGTGTGAAGAATGTGGGAAAAAGGAAAAAGTGTGACCTGGAGATTATTACACCATCCCCTTTCATTGGCTGTAAAGACATCTAGGTCACAAATGAAGGTAATTGCTTTGGTAAAGTCCGAAACAGAGATTGTCGGGGACCAATTGAGGCTTTTGAGCTTTGTTAGAACACACACATCCACTCAGATGAGCTCTCAAAAAATATTTCATAACTAATGATTATACAGCAAAGAACGTTTTTGATTTCTAATAGCTGGCACTGGTGGACACTCAAGATATCATCATCAATCTAAGCCCTTGACCAGTAAACAACCACAATATTGGTTTCAACAGATGAGAAATATGCTAGGGAAGGGGGAGAAATGAAGGGGAAGGAAGGAAACAATTATATATGGTTTTCTTAAATGGAGGTTGAAAATGCCTATAGAAATAGCCCTGTGGATTCAGAAGGGAAAGATCTGTCTTTTCCTTTGAAGAACAAGACTATTTAGATTACTTCCAGACAATAAATACGTGTAAATAAATAAATAGTAAATTTTAACAGGTAGTTTATTCTCTCAAATCTAGCAGTGTAACCTGCAATAGTACTGGACACAGAGACAGCAGAACTGCTTCTTTATTCCTGGTTCCAAAACAATTGTGTGTTCTTGAATAGTGCTGCTACTTCAGTTTGTTTTGATTAATTGAATGATTGAATCATAGAATCATCATAGAATCATAGAACAGTTTGGGTCAGAAGGAACCTCAAAGCCCATCCAGTCCCACTGGATCAGGGGCTCCAAGCCCCATCCAACCTGGCCTGGAACCCCTCCAGGGATGGGGCAGCCACAGCTCCCCTGGGCAGCCTGGGCCAGGGCCTCACTGCCCTCAGTGGGAAGAATTTCTTCCTAATGTTTGATCTAAATCTTCCCCCTCCAATTTAAAGCCATTCCCCCTCATCCTGTCACTCCAGGCCCTTGGAAAAAGCTCCTCCCCAGCTTTCTTGGAGCCCCTTTCAGCCCTGGAAGCTGCTCTAAGGTCTCCTTGGAGCCTTCTCTTCTCCAGGCTGAACAACTCCACTGCAGTACTGTCATCCAAATTCTTTCACAAAACCTCAAGGGTTTTACCTTTAAATCTTTATAAATATGTGGAGCACTCTTCTACTTTCATTATTACGGTATCGATAAACTCTGCAGCCATTCATTTTGTATTTTGGACTACAGTAGTAAGGCTACAAAATTTTATTGCATCATCACAGGTTTTTCGGTGCCTCTGTTTTGTCACCACCCTCACAGGGGGAACCTTCAACATCATCAGTACCAACAGGACAGTTTCTTACTGCAAAAAACTAACAAACCACTCCCTATAGTGCCTTAGGAAATGTTTAAAGCCTTAAATTTATAATCCATTTCTGAAACTTTTGCAAAAACTGCTACATACTTCTTATTTGTGGATCACTCCGTTATTGTGAGCTGCATGTGGGTCAGTTGTTTACAGAGTATTGAGAGAGAAGGAGCTGCTCACTAGAACTGGTAAATATTACAAAGTGTCTCTGAACATGCATTTTGAATACAAATCAGAAAAATTCCATTACATACGCAATCTCCTTTTTTTCATTTCCCATTATACACTCAGCAATATTATTGAAGAAACAGAGTTTTATAAAAGCTCATACAAACGCTCATTTCCTCAGTCTACGATCTGACACAAGGAAATACTGATAAGGTTATCTGCTTCTTTTATTGGACTTATTAATTTCGCTGAATATATTCAAAGACACAGTGTATCCTTCAGAGTAGACAATGCAAAACTCAGTATTAGAGGAGGGAGGAAAACACGGTTCTTGTGCAGTGCTGTGATAGATCAGCTTTTGAACTTCAGAACTGCTGGTGTTCACAATTTCTGAGTAGCAATTATTCAGTGTCTCCAAAAAACAGCTTCATGCACACTGAAACATCTCAGGTACCCTGGTTTCTTGCATATGTCCTTTTTCACACAATCAGTGAAAAAGACATTTTATTTAGCAAAAGCTGATTAGGGCAATTAAAACTAACCTTCACCACCTTACTGCTAGAGAAGTAAAAACTTGATTCTGGTTGGTTTTTTCCCTACTTGTTCAAAATTTTAATAAAAGGGTTTGTTCTTTGGTGATGTGCACTGCCTTATCCTATAAAGTTATAATTGTATAAAATGTTGCAAGCATATTTATGTAATTTATATGTACAAACAAATACAAAAGTATTGAAATTTTTTTTCTACATTTAAAAGAGATTTTGTTGGAAAGGTTTGGGGAAGAATCAGATCCTCTCCAGACCTCTGTGTGCAGAAATAGATGCACACAAACAACCTATGGGTCAGATGAATCATAGAACCATGAAATGGGTTGGGTTGGGAGAGACCTCAAAGCCCATCCAGTTCCACCTCTGCCATGGGCAGGGACACCTCCCACTGGCCCAGGCTGCTCCAAGCCCCATCCAACCTGGCCTGGAACCCCTCCAGGGATGGGGCAGACGCAGCAGTTTCTGCAGTTTCTGCAGTTTGTGACTGAGATACTGGAACATCCACCACCTTCGCTGTTGAGAGGACGGTTCAAAAAGTTCACCAAATCACCACATTCCAATCAAAGAAAATTGCAGTGGGAAAAAAAATATATTTGTGCTTTGAGAAGTACATATCTACAGCAGCTCAGTGAAAAAATCAGAATATGACTCACAACTTCATCAGAACATTAGTGAGCTCTTTTTCTATGGAAAGTCATCCCAAACATCTACACCTTGGTCCTATTAATCATTCAAAGGGAATTCCAGTTGTTTCTTTGCAGAAACACGATGGACTGGGAAAGAATGATGCATAAAGCCTTTTAATTCCTATGAATTGCCATAGCCGCCCTCTTTTTTTGTTTATTTCATTTTATGTAAATATATATCTATAGGTGTCAGGTTCCATAGACATGTAGATGTGTGTGAACATCTCCATGTTGGATGCACCTTCCAGACCTTTGAAGACAGGCATCATTGTAGAAAGGCCTCATTGGAAATTCTGAGGACCAAAAGAGTAAAAAGTTTAAATAATTCTCTTGCCCTTCCAGGTGGTTCATCACTCTAGGTCAAGTTCAAGATTTATTGATTATGCAGCTTAAGGGAAGGTCACAGAGCTGTAGCCTGCTTTCCCTTGGGTATATCACTAGGGTAGGATATTTTGTGGCTAGTTGGGATCTCATACCACTTATCAGGCAGGACTAAGGCTACTGAACAATACAAGAGACCAAGCCTCATTTGAAATCAAAACGAGATTTGCAGAGGCCAGAGCTGTATGTTTGCCTTTTTTATAAGGAACTTTAAAGAAACATTTTGGCCTTCCAATATCTGTTGCGGATATTTTTGCAGCTGCCATAATTATTTCTAATATGGCCTTTGTCAGTTATATAGTTGAGTCTCTTTGTTTAAACAAAATGCTTTGGTTACCTGTGCTTACACAGAATGATCCCATTCAACAGAGATTTTCTGTTATCCCCTCTGATCAGGACTTTAGCATCTCAGTCAAAGTAGTGTGAGATTTTCTGATTTTGTGTTTTGCTTCTGTGAAGAGGATCATCCAGACTAACTGAGACTTCCAAGGAGCTCTGGGGCATTTTTTAACTGGAAGGATGGCAAATGTAAAAAGAAAAGACCTGCAGTATTGCCTCTCCCGATGAAGCCCTGAGGAGAGAGAGCTCGAAATAATCATCTCTTTAAAAAAAGATACAACATTTTTTCACATGCAAATTACCAGAGTTCCAACTCACATAGTTCATCTACCAATAGGAGGAAATACAGAAGTTGACAGATGTCATCAGTTGACTTAAATGATTGCATAAAAATTCACAACATAAGTCTTTTATCTACAAACCCTGCATGTTTGGGGGAAAAAAAAGTGCCGGTGGTTATAGGTTGCTATTTTGACTGCTAAGCTTTTGTCACCTGCGATTCTGTGGATAAACAGTTCTAAATTACGCGTCTTGTTAGACTTACTCAATATCATCAATAATTGTAATATAAAATGTTAAAGACAATGATTTTTTAAATACAAATAGGAAAGAACCAAGAAATTACTCTTGCGTATGCATGTTTGTTTATGATCCAATGTGCAACACTTTTATAGGCTGCATGTCTGAAAGGAGGTATATATAATGATGTTTAATGTGCAGTTGAGAGAAATATTATTACAGTTTTATATATAGGGAAGCCATATAACAAAAGAGCAGTAGCAAGTGTTTGCCCTTATATGAGATGCAGTCATATAATAGAGAGCCTTAAAGCTAGGGTTTACTGTACTTTGGGAATTAATCACATAAACTATAAATTGGGTTCAACAGGCTGGCTGGGTAAATAGGCGCAGCTAATGAGGACACTATGAGATCTTATAAGAGCGCTGACTGCCCCAGGACAAAAGTGCCGAGCTGCACCTGATGGAAAACTAGAAGACATCAAAGCATAAAGGATTAGTGCTCTCACAGTGTTGAGAAATGGCCAGGGGGAGATTCACCAACTTATTACCCACATCCAAGCTAATCCTGTTATCTGCAAAATATGACTGTGTTCAGGAACTGCCACCACCTAAACTTGCAGGAGACTAATTCTGTGTTTACATGGACAAAAGTGCAGGGAATTTTCATCTGGGCAAAGAATATAAAATATGAGAATTTTTAAGGGTTGCCTTTGTATCAAATGCATGAAGATGGGAAAATATAACATTGGTTCTTTAATGGCTAATCTGTATCTTGTATGGGTGTCCTATAAGACAGAATTCCTTCTCTGACAACACAGGGCAAAAGTCACATACAATTTGTTCTCTCTTGTTTAGTTGGAATGTACTTACACTTCTCTGAAAGAAAATCAAAATACATTGAAAGTAACTTTGAAGATGAGAAGGATTGATTGTCCCCCAATATCCCTGCAGAGGAAATCTTTTGTGCAGCAAATGTCTGCCTGATTTTTTTTTCAGTGCAATGAAAGAAGGTGAAAAATATCCCAAGGTCCTTGCCGGCACACCACAAACTATAATTCATTATCCAGCCTAAGGTATGTGAGTGGTTTCAAATCTTTTCGGAAAAGATTTGTAATTACCAATGCTAGAAATCTAATCTTTCTTATACCAGAGATCCATCTGGTGCAGCCAGCACCTATGGCAAATAATGGACCGTATTATTCAATTTGAATAAAACAGAAATAGACCCAAACAGTACCTCTTGGAGCAGATAATTCCAGGGAAAAGTGCATGATTCAGGGAAAAGATCTCTAACTTATATTTAATCTAAACATGCAATATGCTCCTTCCAGTGGCTCATCAGCGCCAAGGATGTTTGCCTTCAGGGCAGAGTTTAGGCGTGATTACCCAGGGAAGCCCATGGCTAAGTATTTATTTGGCATTAAGGAGCACCCCGGGCACACAGATCTAGCAGGCGAGGATTTATCTAGCTATCTAAGGGAAATGATTAATTTTGTAGGTTTTATTTTTTAGGGATGCAGGAATACCAAAGTGCTTGGTGATTGAAAAGAAGCATTGTAAGGACAGCTTTGCCTGCAGGCTACCCTTGGCTTCTTTTACTGTTGTTGCTGTTCGACAGTACCATACCTAAATTGGGAGAATATTGCAATTAATAACCTCCGATTAGCAATGAAAAATAAGCACCTCGGTGAGTTAAAGTTAGTGGTTACCCAATGCTGGTGAAGCACAAGTAAGAACTAAGGAAAGACTGGTGTACTGACCCCAGGATACCTCTGGAAACAAGCAAATACCCTTGACTTGCTTATCAGCCCCTTCCCACCTGCGTCCTTTCTAACCCTGGACTCCTTTTCCTTTTCTCTCCTGGCATCATTCAGTCCTGCAGTGACCAGACTGTCCAACCAATAAACTCCCGGGCTACTCACTAACTTTCAGTACCTACTAATGGATCCTTTCTTGGGGCTACAAGGAAGATGGGGAGGGACTATTTACAAAGGCGTGTAGAGATACGACAAGGAGGAATAGCTAGAAATTGTAGAGAGGAAGATTTAGGCCAGACAATCAGAGGAAATCCTTCACGCTGAGGGTGGGGAGGCCCTGGCCCAGGCTGCCCAGGGGAGCTGTGGCTGCCCCATCCCTGGAGGGGTTCCAGGCCAGGTTGGATGGGGCTTGGAGCAGCCTGGGCCAGGGGGAGGGGTCCCTGTCCGTGGTAGGGGGCATGGAATTAGATGATCATTAAGGATCCTTTCCAACTCAAACCATTCTACATACACATATCTCTTATTGTCAAAGAAATTATCAGGGAAAAGAACAAGAGATCAGGTAACGTTCATTGGGTAATTCTGTAGTTACGTTCATAGAACTGATATAAACTGAAAATCCAGACACTGAAAGCCTTCTGAGGTTCATGGCATTGTCCTTGGAACTACTGAAGCAATACAGTTAAAAGCAGGTGAACTACAGAGCGGACATAAATTTAACTGGTACTACATTAGGGATTAACTGAGAAATACCATCTTAATCTTCCTTGCTTTACATTTGAGTGACAAAACGTGCTACCAAATATTTTGGATCACTCCGTGCTAGGACACCTGACGCTCCGTTTGCTTATGTTGGTATAGGGCAATTGATACAAAATTCAGGAGATAAAGTCCCTTTGAGTTCACTTGTAACAGCATGAAGTTAAACAATGACAAACTCATTACATTAAGTTATATTTTGCAAGGTACATTGAAAATTCTAGGATAGATTGAGGAGCAGGAAAGGCCTGAGGTGAGCAGTGTCTTTTGAGTCGTCGATGTACTCTGGGCCTGCTTGTGGCCATTTTGGGCTGGAAAGCACTAATTAGATTAGATATACTTGGCTAGGAGGCAGAAATCTTAAAATATTAACTTTTTAAACATGTGCATACATTTGGAATATAACATATTCTGCATTTCAGAGGTATATCCTAGGTAAATAGCTTGCCAGTACGATGTTATCCTCAAATTTCTCAAAAGCAAATATGCTGTTTCAGAGTCAAATCATGCTCTTGCACTCATGTGTGTTACTTTTACACAGTGTTCAAAGAATGCATCCAAAAACGGTACCAATATCTTCTTTTATAGTTCATTTGTCTGTTTATGGTCACTGAGGAGAGGGCTAAATAAGCAAATGTTTTTTTCATTAGGGATTGCTCAGAGCTTCCAAAAAGTGTGCACAGCCTTACATTCTCTTGACTTGGGATGAGACAATGGGCAAATACAAGATCCCATGGCAATCTACGTTTCATGCTTTCCCTCTCATCTACTCGATTCTTTGCTGAGGCACACAAGAACATCATCTAAACAGGGTTACAGAAAACTGAATGGTCACAATGTCTTCTCTTTGAGAACAGCATAAACTTGGAGTAACTCTGTTAATGTCAGCAAAAATTCCCACTGGGAAGAACCGAGAGCAGTATTGGGTCAGGCAAGCCTGTGAAGTGATAATTCGTACACTGGGGAGTCAAAATGGCTGTGTGCTTGTGACATCACAGGTAGCTTTCACCAGGTGAATAGGCGGAACTTATCTCCACCCTTAAAAGCACAATGCTTTCTCTTGGCCTGGATGAGCTTGTGAGGGCAGAATGAAGAAAGGCTGTCACGTATTTTGAAACCGCTTAAAGGACAGAGAGAGAAAGAACAGCCCAGCCTAGTAGGTTCTGTTCACCTTCATGTTCTGGGGTTCATCCAAAGTAATCTTGGGGGGGGTTCTGGTTTTGAGGCAAGATCCTACAAACACATTGGAACTTGACTATTTTTTTCTTCAGTGATATGATCTATTAATAATTATTCAGAGATTTATGTGTTGCGAGTTCCTTTTACGAGGCTTGGGTTCAAGACTTTAATCTTCTGAGTATTTATAATGTGACCTTGGAAGATCGGTACTTAGGCAGTGCAGCACCCTATTCTACCTACTGTGCATTCCACTGCAATCCAAAGTTTGTAATTATGTTGTTAGACTTTCATTTTACACTGTGGACATCCCTGAAAATAAAATTCTCAGCAGAACACTGAAGCTACCAGCCTGAGTTAGCCTTTCTCTAACCTTTTTACCATATAACTCCCTAATTTTTGTACTCTCTCCTCCTCAAGTATCTGAGAGAAGGTATTGCATAGCCTGGCAATTAAAGTATTCACAGCAGAAATGCAGGAGCTCAATCCACCTCAGGATGCTTTGCACCTGGAATTCACATCTCCCACTTCACCATTACAGAAATTAGAAGTTATAATATTTGCACCCCTTAGAGGGGATTAGATGAGTTGCATCCCAAAACACTCAATGTTTTATACAGACTCCTTATACTCTTGGGATAAGAAAGGTGACCTAGATTGCCCTGTATGTGTGCCCAGTCAATGAGAATAAGGAAGCATAGACTCATAGACAGATCCATGTCCTCGTGCTGAAGAGTCTGGAACCGAACACGATACTCCTGGTGGGGCCTCACCAGAGCAGAGCAGAGGGGCAGAACCCCCTCCCTGACCCCGTTGGTCCCACAGCTTTTGGTGCAGCCCAGGACGCAGTTGGCTTTCTGGGCTGCAAGGGCACGTTGAGCTTCTCCTCCAACAATACTTCCAAGTCTTTCTCTTCAGGGTGACCCTTAACCCATTCTCCACCAAGCCTGTAATTATGCCTGGGATTAGGCAGACAAATTCTGACTTTTCATAAATGGTGCAGAGAATTCATGTGCTTACTTATGACATGCTGAACCACCATAGGCCAAATGCTGGAAAAGTCAGCGTCAAAAGTTGGACTTAAACCAGGCGACAGGGTCCTCTACCTCTTTCTCGACAGTTAGAGGTTTACGTTTCAGCAAAGCAAGAACCAGATGATTTGTACTGAAGCCCACTCCAGCGCTCAGTGTATTTATTCCTCAGTTCCCGTTTTTAAAATGTGAGTAGTGATGCCGGGGTTATGAGATTAAATCTGTTGAGGATAATGAAGTATCCATATGCTGTGGAGATGGTTATCATCGAAAGACTCAGGAAAGGAGTGGCCTCAATAAATTGCTGAACAAACTTACTCCCAACAGGGCTGTGAGATCAAGCCCTTAAGCCAAGATATTACAGAAGTCTTGGCAAACAAATCAGATATGCTGTGCCTCAGAAACAACCCTGTTCTGCAATGGATAGGGCTTCCCCTCCTTGCAGCACTGAAAAACTTCTGTTGATTGGAACAAGGATGTCTTGGGGCTCTCTAAATTACACCAGAGATGCAAAAGTAGCAAAAAGGTGTCTTTTTCACTGTCCCAGCTCTGAGCTGTTCTTTCTTTACTGTCCGCTGCACATCAAGTTCCACAAAGCAGTGTGCATAAAGCTGTGCGCATCTAGGGACCGGGACACAATTCAGGTTTACCAAAAAGGGATTTAAACAAAAAAGGAATAGAGACTCGGCAATGTTCCTGAGGAAAAGTCGCTCTCTTACTCTTAGAAGGATACATAACCCTGTACTGTCACAGTTTGCATAGTGCTATGTACGTGCTTTTAATGAGTATTAAAGCCAGAAGGCTTTCCTATTGTATTTGCGAAGTTGGCATTACCTTTCTGTGGTTTTAGGTGAAGTGGTGGTACAATACCCACAATTCCTTCAGCTCCCCTACCCACTGCAGCTTCAGCTATAGTAGCTGACAATGTAATACTCATTCAGCAGCTGATTATAATTAAAAATATCAGAATAATTAAAGTCCTCAGCTTGACAAGCAGAGCCATAACTTTGCCTTCAGACATTCCTCTCTAATTAGTTAATTAATCCTAATGCAAATTATAAGCAATAATTAGTCAGCCAAGCTTGACATAAAAGTCTGCTGACTTACAGCTAAAAGGCTTTTCTGGTTGTTGGTTTGTAGCTTCTTAAGGTGTCTTTTGTCCACTCATAGCTTCTCTGTCTCCGGTCCCGTTAACTTGCTGCTGATATATAGATATGCAAATTAGTTTCCAGAGTGAGAAATCCCAGCTATAAAAATTTACACTACCATAGGCTCTACTTTATTTGTTTAATAAACGGGATCATCCTGATGTTATAGAACATAAATAAAGCATCACATATGCATTCTACAATGGTATAAATGTATGGCTTTATACAAATACAGACATTTAAGACCTTTCACATTCCCCAGTTTAGCAGAATCCATCTGCCTGTAGATGGTCCGAGATGTCCTGGACAAGGATATAACATAAAACCCAGTGTGATTCTAAGATTAAGCTAGATCCTGATCTGCCATATCACAAATGCAATCAAATTCTTTTGTGCCAGGACAACTAGTATCTGATTCACATTTTTCCATAGGTTTTTAACAGATCATGACTCTGTTAAAGTGAGATAATTTGAATTATCACCAGATAAATCAAAAGTGTGAATATTGCATTTCACGTGCAACCCAGCTAACATTGGTATGTTGCATTCCACAAAGCCACGATGCTGACATAGCACAGAAATACTTGCAATGGCCTTGGAAAACTCATGGAGGCTTATGTATTTATTCCTTCAAAGCATTTAGTACAAAAGTATTTCTATTTACATAACAAAGCAAAGTTGACAGTACCTAAAAAAAGTGGAAGGCAAAATGGGAAAACCTGTTCAGAATGCATAAATCCTTTGTGGTGAGTGCACTTTCTCTAACAGAGTGATAGCACACACATTTTTATATTATACTGTGCTTGAATCACAGAATCATAGAATCGCTAAGTTGGAAAAGACCTTTGAGATCAAGTCCAACCGCTCCTGTCCACTACTAAACCAGATCCCTAAGCTCCTCATCTACCTGTCTTTTAAACTTCTCCAGTGATGGAGACTCCACCACTTCCCTGGACAGCCTCTGCCAGGGCCTGAGGATACGTATTGATAAGCTCATGCTTTTCTGGTGGCAGTTTAATCATCTAAAATACTATGGCTATGAAGAACAAAGCCCAGAAGCGTATATTTAACCTGTACTCTTCTGTGCCCATGCAGTTACAGTTCTTGTGCTAGTGATGAAGTGTTGATAGCAGGAGTTACAAAAGCCGGAGTCAGGATAAAAACAGATTAACTTATCTGAATTCCCTTGAATGTGTAGTATTTTGATTAAATGTAGAGTTTTAAGCACCTTTAATTTAACTTCAGCAAGATCCTAGTCAAGACCTCTTCTTGTTTATTAATCCACTTGCTGTTCATCTCACCCGACTTTAACTGTCTGAGCTGTGGCAATTAAGACCCAAAGAGACCCCCTGCAGAGCTAGGGAGGGAAAAAGATTTGTATTTTAGTCTGGCCCGAATCACCCCTGGGGATACTGATCTTATTCCACCGTCTACGGAGAAAAGATAAAGTGATGATAGCCCTGAGTTAAGGCTCTCGGTTAAGGACCTACAGTTGGGTGAGAAAATCTGAGCTCTGTTAAAGAACTTGAGTGATCCAAAATGTGAGATGGTGCTATCAATGTCTGTCTGTTCACTCGATGCAATGAATAAGATAGAGCAGAAGCTACTGTTCAGTAAATTAAAAAAAAAAAAAAAGAAAGGCTATTTTCAGGCAATTTCATCTTCAAATTTGCAGGCTGCACAGAGAAACCCAAATAATTCAGGAATGAGGAGGTAAATGTTCATGTATTTTGGCAAGAGTCTGGAAATCTGGCCATGGCAACATTAGTTTATCACGGAGGGTCATGTTCTGGTGGTAAATAATGGGGAAATATTACAAATCTCAGGGAAGTAAAGCTTCTATTTACAAAAGAAAGAAAAAACATTTCTGTGTGCAGAAATACATCTCACAGCCATCGTGATCACATCCAGGGATTAGTGCTTACTCTGGATTTGTACTGTCCTTTTGGGATCAGGCAGGACTGGAGGATTACACCTGCTTCACTGCATTCTCACTTCTCATTCTTCACCTCAGTTCAGGAGAAGAAACAGGTCTTAAAATACTGATTACAGACCTGTGACCTTCTGGTTTTTGAAACTATAGCTCTGGTCTGTGTATTTCTTTTGTTAACTGGCTGTTGTTCTAAGGCCACGGTTAATCCCACCAAAACTGAGGTCCCTGAGGTGTCTGCTTTGTCAGTCACTCAAAGATCCTTATGGAGAACGGATAAGAGAGACACTTCATGAGGCCATCAAGGAACATAGATTGAAGCATCAAGAATATAGATGGGAACTAATCTTTCTACCTCTCCATTGGCGATGTAAGGATACTACAGTGTGAAACTTCTAATTTTTAGTTGTCAAGTGCCTGGCAGGAGATGGGAGGATGCTCAGCCTGCGATCATCCACTGACAAATACCTCTCCAGTCCCTTCCCTGTTCTTCATGTCAGGAAATTTCATAGGTTAATGACAGGAATTTCTGACTCTCAAGGAAACTGAAGGACAACAATCTACACTTAACTGTTGTGTTTATGGGTTCTGAAACTTAGCAAGGCTTCTTTCCTCACCACCAATCCCGCCTTGGCTTTCATTATGCAGCACACATTATACGTGTGAACTATTTTTTCCAGTAATGAGTAGTGCAATGATTTTGGGTGCTAATGGGGAGTAATTGTTAATTAATGAGAGATGGGAAAGAAGGGTAGATCAGGGATTTTTCCAGTGTGCTTTTGTATGAATGGGAGTTACTCTGTCGTGTCAAGGGGAGAATAGATTAAGCATTTTGGAATACACAACCCAAGAGGGATAGTTAATCCTGGTTTTGACAATCGCAAATGTAATACGTACAAATGAGGGGAAGCATTATGCATGATTTTCCTCATTTTACATACAGCACAATATGTTATTTTCCAGCTCTTAATTCATATCTTCATTAAGTAAAAGTGCTCTAAGTCTAACTGGAGCATGCTGTGGATTTGGGAAAGGATTGCGATCTCAACAATGATATGTTAAGTTTTCCTTTATCCTTAAAATGTTTTAGAACATGAGCTTTTTATTAGCAGAGGAAAATATCTGATAAAGGAATGTGGCAGTCAGGCTCAGTTAGCTTGGCTACCATTGACTGATTGGTGGTGACTGTGCAGGCCATGAGCTGTAGCTGTCCCTGTCATGCCCAGCCAGTGCAGGTCTCTGCTGTTTTATGCTTATAGGACATATATCAAAACTGAAATCCTAAACTACACGACGCTATCTCCCTCATCATCCTGCCCTTCATGCTTGTGCTGCCACTCTACATAACCCAGAATTCTCTCCTAAGAGAGCTGGACACGACCCATGGCCACAGCCAGCAGCTCTCTTGCGTGATGCCTTTCAGAAACAACTCCAGCACTTCTTGGAGCCTTTGATTTGCAGAGTTAAATGAAAACCCTCCATATAATTTATGCTAGTTCTACTTCAGAGTTGCTCTAAATCGTTGTGGGAGATCAGTTTGCATCTTGGCCAAACCCAGCATGCTGAAAGCTTGCCCGCTCGTGCCGATTCCACATCAGGGAAGATGCCCTTAGGCTCCAAAGAAGGAAAAAAATAGAATTTCTTCATTTCTTCACTTGAGAGTTTCATGATTTTAACTGTTTACCCTTTATTTCACAAGTAAATTAAAATTGTGGGAGTAAATATATTCCTATTTTAAGAACAACTGCAGTTCTTTCAGGTTAATTATTGTCAAGATAGGTACAAAATAAAGCCAGGTAGTTATTAAACATCAGCTGGAGAGATGTTTAACATTGAGGTTCTCTGATAAAAAGTAAAATGTTACTTTCTTTTTCTAATTACTAAATACTAAATTCATCCTTACAAGCTACTGACTTAACAGTTACACAATTTTGTTATTGATACCCTGAAAAACAAAATATGTTCCTTCTCCAAAGTGAATATGAGACTTTTTTTTTTCAATATGTAGCAGTAATAACCAGTAAAATTTGACCTGATCTGAATTAGATATCGTTACTGGCATTCGCTAGGCTTGTTTTTCATTTTCTGTTGGTTAGCATTTGATCCAAGTAATTTGTTAAAGTTCCCTCTACAGAGTTATTGGGATGAGCCACTCTTTAAAGATGCCTGTCTTACTCTGTTGAGTAACAAGGAAGCTGAATTCCGCACTGATTTCCAGTGTTACTGTAACGATTGCTCTACACTGGGCAAGAAAACGGCTGAAATCAAGGCAGCGCTTCCAAAGGCAATAATAAATCAACATAAGAACGTGTGCACTGGATAAAACAACTTAAAAGTGAACAGCAAGAAAAAACTTGTCAGAAGGTTGGAATCAATGGGCTGCCTTTATGGTAGCTAAATTATACAGTCCTTGAGCAGAGAAACATGGTACATTGCATTAAAAAATCTGTTATTTACTACCAGTGCAGAGACATCAACAGCAAAACTCTTAATTCTAGCAGGAACTGGAATAGATTTCTAAATATTGTCAGGAAAGTGGCAATGCAAGTAAACCACTTCGTGTTCAGTATTTATACTAATATCACAGTCGGCTGACAGTTATCTTCCAGACTGAGAAGACGCGGGAAGACTGAGACAAACCAAAAGCCAGCTTCCAAATTTTTCAGATTCTGATTTAGCAGTTCCAGTGACAGATGAGATTGATGATTCATTCTTCCACTGAGGTTCTAAATACTCCCGACACTGTGCTGACGTGGCATTCCATTCTCAAATAAAGACACCCTGCTAAAATCAGGTCTAGATTGGATATGAGAAAAAAAACTTTTTAACATAAAAGTGGTGAAACACTGGAACAGGTTGCCCAGAGAAGTTGTGGATGACCCATCATTGGAAGTACTCAAGGCCAGGCTGGATGGAGCTTTGTGCAACCTGATCTACTCTAGGATATCCTTGCCTGCAGGAGAAGGGTTGGACTAGATGATCTTCAAAAGTCCCTTCCAACTCCAACCATTCCATGAATGTATGATCCATATTGCAAAACTCCAAGTTCTCATGAACCAAGTTCCAGATTTCTTAAAGCTTAAATCATAACATTAGAAAGTCTTTAAAGCTTAAAGTATCACAATTTCTTCATCTTGGACAGAATTCCAATGTTCCTTGCTGTTCCATGGAAGTATCTGTGATGTGAATCCAGCCAACAGTAAAAGGCAGGGCATCATCTTATTTGATCTCAGCTAATCCCATCAACAATTTCAGGAACGCAGACAGACGTCTGTTTGATAAATACCCTTTCTCCAAAACAAAAAGAAGGGAGAAGTGTGTTTGAATGGAAGATAAATTCCTGATAGATGGTCATGTGCCATACTGTATGGTGTCTTCCTAGGAACAGATGGTGTTTCATGAGAAGAAGTTCAGCTTTCTGGAATGTACATCATCCCAGTTTTCACCTATCATGCCAAAGAAAATGAGTGAACGCTAGTTAGGGATTGGGCTGAGTAGCTGTCTCAGGACGTAGCCTGGAGATCTGCATTCCTGTATGAACAAATCTGAAAGTCTTGCAAAAGAGCAGTTTTGTAACCTCAGGAATGGTTGAGGCAATGGGGAGACATCGCATATCTTTATTATTTCTTTTCCTGTGTCCTACAGAGCTTAATGTCCAAATACCTCAATCATGTGAAAGATCTGATCATCAGAAAGCACCTGGCAAGAAAAGAAAATGCTATTCCTTGAGATTTTATAACCATGGTATAAAACTCTGTTCATGAGATCTAACTTCAGAAATCTTCAGGGAAAAACATTCATATTGGAGCTGGATGTCCAACCTTTTGTTGTGATGAATAAGAAAAAAAGAACATATTTAGAATAAATATAACTCAACCCAATTATTTCTGCCTTGGAATTTTGTACTTTCACACACACACAGAGCAGCAGAGGCTGACCTCTGAACCTCTCCTGGAGACGTCATTGGGACTAACTTAATTCACCTTTAGTCTATCGCTGGAGGGTGAACTTTGGCTAGTCACCAGGTGCCCACCAAGCCTCTCTATTACTCCCTGTCCTCAGAGCGACAGGGAGAGAAAATGCAGTTGAAAGCTCATTGGTTGAGATAAGGACAGGGAGATCACCCAGCAGTTACGGGAAAAGCAGACCCTCATGAGGAAGCAGCGAAGTGCCATGAGGTCTCGCCTTGCTCTGCTCTTCTCCAGGCTGAACAGACCAAATGACTTCAGCTGCTCCTCGTGTAGTTTCCTCTCTAAACCCTTCACTAGAGTTTTTGCTGACACCCTATAAGTAACTTGCTTGTCAACTTATTCTGAAAATGAGCTGCTATCCATTCTTTTATTATTATTATTATTTCTTTATTACTATTACTGTTACTTTCTCTTGAAGGAGCCAACCCAACAGGTTCTCTGGTATGACTGAAATTGTCGTGAGAAACCATGGAAGCAATTCAATTTGAATATCTACTGTCTCTGAAGAGAATAGTTTCTATTTTTAAACTGGAACTGGAACCCAGAAGTGACCAGGTTCCTATGCTACATTAATATATTGGTGCTCTGGTTTCTCCTACAAGAAATCCTACAGTTGGATGAGTGGTGAGAGCTAGGGAGGAAACAGGTTTTAAATTTTGTTTGATTGTGGTTGAAAAAAAAATTTAAAAGGAACATTTTTATGACAAACATATGGACTCATATGGAGAAAAATGTTTATTTAGTAATCCCGGAGGGCTAGAGTTAAACTTAGAACAAACTTTTATTTAATTATAAGTTCTTCAAAATAGAAATTCAAAGTATCCCATCTCAAATAAAAGATGAAATTGAATATTTTGAATCTACCAGGACATTCCATTCTTTTCTTGTGTGTTTTGGGTAGAATAGAATGAACTGAAATCAGAATGTTTCCGCCATGCATTCTGTGCTCCACAACTCAGCATTTTCGGATGATAAAATATTTGCACTGGAAAGTTTCCAGACAGCCTTCTCTTCGCTTTTTAAGTTGATTCATTCCTTCGGCTTCTGGACAGGAACTCTCAGCACAGTGTCACAATCCTAACTGCTCAAGAGCCACCTTCCAGTTCCAAACTGCGCAACTTCGGAGAATTTCCCAGCCTCACGTCACGCCTGCGCTCATGCAGGCGATACCTGTGGCTTTTTTTCAATGAGCTCGTTTGCTCCCGCAAAGTTGGAAAAGCCCCAGAGGGGTTTGGGAACATGGAAGCATGGCAGCGTACCTGCTTTTTCAGCCCCGTTTGCTGACAGAAGCCCACTGCACAGGTGGGAGCGTGAGTCTGAGGAGCATCGGATGCCATGCGCTTCCCTGATGTGTCGTAATTAAACACCTGTGTCAAATAGCAATTTGCAGAGCCACTGTGAAAACCCGTGGCGTGCTCAGCAGCCCTGAACATTTTCCATCTCTCGCTTGGGCAGGTGGTCTCACGTTTGAACTCTGCTGTTCAAATAATGTCAAAGAGAGAGGGGTGATTTCAAGACCTCTTCAAGGCCTTTATTTTGCTTTGTTGCTGCTTCTATTTTTCGCATTAAATAGCAAACCTGGACTCCCTTCTTCAGCATTCCTGGAGTATCTTTGTATGCTATGTATTTACAGTCACACGTACAAGTGGCCAAACCATACAGATGTCTTCATGGATTAAGAGCCTAGAAAAGTTATATACCACAATTTTAGTTCATGTTAGCAAAGGGAAATGGCTTGAATAAATATATCTGTGGGAAAAGAGGTTAATCATAGAATTTCCTGTAGTCTTAGAGCCCGTCTCTAGAGTCTTTTAGTAAACATGGAGTTCTTCAAGACCTCATAACTCTCTACTGGGAACAAACTCTACTTCTGTACTGACAAACAAATCAAAGCCAGAGCATGTTTTCAACTTCCATCCCCCAAATACCCAGAATATGTAGCTGCTCGCATGTTTCCTGTACGGTTTTGGCTTGCACTGGCTAGAACTCTCCTTGATCGTGCCTGGGCATGGCGAGGGGATTTACACATGTTATGAACTGCTCCGGACAGGTAGTTTGGACACTGCCATCCTGTCTTGAAGGAAAGTGAGTTTAGACATGTGTCTACAAGCCGGGCTGTTCCCATTACCTGCAGGGTGCAACTGACCTCAAACTGATCCATCACTTGTTTTATTTAATCATATGCACATAACCAAAAGTTCAAAACCAAACCTTCTCGTAAAATAGCACTAATGAGCTTGAACCTGACTCCTTCTGCTGAGCAGCACCTCATACAACAAGGTGACCATAAACTCATTCACGATGACTTAAAGCAGAAGGCAGCAGTGAGTCAGGTCTCGTTGAACCGCAAGGGACAGTGACCATCGCATCTGCCACAGCATGAGACGTGGGCCAGAGGAGGCTCCTCCAGCCTGAGCACTAGGCCAGGAGCAAGCCAGGAGACCAGCACTTCATTCTTCAGGCAAGGTCCAGCTCCAAGATTACTGACCTAACCTTCAGCCCAGTTAATCTCTTCAGTCTTGGAGTCATTAAGGACCCTAATAACTGACAAAATAGCTGGTAAGTTTTATGACACCAGCTTTTCAAAGTCCTTCAGCTACCCCCATGCTGAGCCATGTGTCCTGTGTTGAAAGAAATCAGAACCTGTCTTGTGTTTCATTCTGCATGTTTGCTCCAGAGAGGTCTCCAGACCTTTTCCGAAAAGACTAACCAAGGCAAATTTTTGCTTAAAAGCGGTGAGAATCGAAGCGTATATGAGGCACCTTATTAGCTTTGAGTTTATTCTCAATTCAGGCACAGGAAATATCCATTTTCCTGAAGAAGCAGCAGTTGTCATATTTTGTTGCTGTAGTGTGTGTAATATCAATCTCATGTTTATTTATGCATGTAAAGATTTTATTATTTACATTTAAATATTTATAACATTTCTGCATAAGCAGCCAAAAAAGTTCATCTCTGCCCTTTAGGAACTAAGCAATTTCATTTTACTAGGTAGACTTTTTTCTATATAAATAATTGACACATTGATTTCTCCCTCTATCTTTATGCTATTTATATTATTTCTTAAATGCAAGAGGATTATAGAACTAACAGACTGACTGGTCTGTTTTTATTGCCTATCAAATCCAAACAGACTAATATATCATATGAAGGATCTGGAAAAGGGAGTGGTGATAAAAACCTAAAAAATAGGAATGAATTCATTAGAATTCAGTTATGGAAGCCTATGCTAATTATATTGCTACATTGAAAAAGTGTTTGTTTCTTCCTGGAAATAACTTTATGTAAATTTTATTTTCCTGAGATTAGTGGTACAAATTCCTATGGAAACCAAGGCCATCTCCAAGCTGGTGGAGCCGTAAGTCAAAGGCAAGAAAGGGTGGCACCCACAGGGAGGGGCAGACAGGACAGGTGATCCCAAAGTGACCAGCAGAGGATTCCATCCCATACAGTCACACTTGGGATAAACTGAGAGATCATGAGGGTCTCGCTCTCTCCTTCAATGGCCAAAGTCCAGTGAGGACCTTGTCTGTTCGCCCTTGATCCCAGATCCATGTGTTCCTGAGCCCAGCTCCCTCCGTGCCAGCTCTACAGCATTTGCGCTGACTCGCAGTCACTGGGAGGAGGGACGGGGGCACAATTTCATATAGTTATATAGATTTTATTACTTTCTTAGTATTTTCTTTATTATTGTCACTATTACTATTCTACTTTTTAGTTTAGTTTCCAACCTGCAAGCCTTTTCCTCTCACTTCCCTTTCCCTGGGAAGGGAACTGGAAGCCTGGTTGCTGACTTTTAGCTGCTGAAATTGGCCAGACTGGGGCTGAACAGTGACATACAGCAATAGATAAAATTTCTATTCCTCTTTCTTTCAGTAGTACTACTTAATATGAGTTTGTAAAAACAAAAGTGTGAAAACAGGGCTCCATGAAGCTATGGTGAATATTTGGAGGCTGTGCTTAAAGCAGGTTTACCACAGCCGAGTAACTCAGACTGGTTGTGTTTGCTTCTGACAGTGAGAAGAGCATCTTTCTCATTCTGTCCTTACCTTTTCACTAACTCCTCTGGACAAGCTAAAATTGGCTTTAAAATGTCGTCTTTGTGAGTGATGCTGGAAAAAAACCCTCACTCCTATTAAAACAACGAGAGAGACAAAGTCAGGATCCACTGATGGTTTAAACAATAGAAACGGAAAGGGAAAGCAGATGCACAATTTGTGAAAGAATAACAGAGCAGGTAAAATTCCTCCTTCATTTAACACTACCTTAACACTAACTTAATGATTCAATGACTAATCGAGTAATACTTTCTTTTTTGTTTTAACTTCCACTTAAGTCATTGCAATCCCAGTGAAGGAGAGAGTAAATCAGAGTTCAGTTGTGCCCCAACCAGAGCCTATCAAGGGGCACCGCAGGGTGTCAGATGTTTGTACCAGTTACACCCTTGCACAAGACTGTGGTGAAAGAAACAGAAAGAGAAAATCTCTTATCTCCATTGATTGTGTTTGGACCCAAGTAGCCAAGGCAGTTGAAAAGCAAACGTGATAGCCACTTGGCTCATCCAGGGCGTCAGGTAAACTGCAAAGCCAAGTACCACGTCCAGGCTCTGCACTCTAAACCGATTCTCTGTTCTTGATTCCGTCCTGTTCCGTTAAGCCACTGTTAAGCAAAAGGAAAACACAGTACTCTTCCTTTTCATCATCATTCGCAGTTTATCCTCCTTTTGTTGTTTCTCATACTTTTTCCTATTGTGTATTTTTCCCACAATTAAGCAAACAATGAGACTGTTCTCACTTCTGAGCTTGGAACACAGTCCTTCAAATTGCACCCAACACCACCACGTAATCTACTTCATGAATTTCCTTTACAGGTGTTCAGGAACCAGTGCCTAGGGGTAGGTTTCCACTGTTTCTCCTTGTTATACTAAAATAATTTCACACAATTTCATTTTGCTATTTTAATTTTTAAGGTTTCATTCTGTTTCTTTACAGGTTTGGGGATGAATATTCTTTGCTTAATTTAAAAAACAGGAGATTATATGGAATTCCAAAAACAGTTCCAACATGAACGTGGACAGCTTTGATACAGTAACCCAAGAGGAAAAGGAAGAGGGGAAAAAAAATGGGAAAAGCAGAGCTAGTGGTTTAAATTGTACCACAGAAAGAAGCTCTATTGAAATATTTTTGTTGAGGTTGAATGTCAGATGTGAGAGCTGGATCACTTCTGCCAAGATGTGGGTATTTTCACTGTTGTTTTCTTTTCTGATCTAAGAGTTAGCTTTCAAATTTATAACAGTTGTTTTTTTTGAAATTCAGAGTAAACTATGCCCATTATTATTGGGATTCATCTCATCTACTTTAAGCATCTAAAAGTTGGACACCTACATCTAAAGAAGTCAGACGAGGCTCCTGTTACAAATAGTGGAGAGCAAGAGACATTTTCAGAGAGCAGTTCATCTCCTCTTAGGCTATAAAAGATGGGAAAAGAATATGCCTTTGGAGTCACATATTTTTCTCCATTGACTGTCAAAGGAAGTTACTGCATCACCCAGTTCTGGACTCTGACAATCAGCTTAAGCATCTCAGGTGGCGAGTGAGATAAATCTTGTTTTCTGCAGCTTGCATGAATTGCAAGTATTCAGCACTGTGTCAGCAGCCAGATTTTTAAAGACTGTAGATAGTTTCAGCTTTCTCCGTTTTTAGGTTTTAGAGTAGAAGATTTACAAGGCTTCTGATATTGCATTTTCAGGCTGTCCCTCTCCTTTCAAACTCTAGTATCAAATTCAAATAAATAAACTAACTGGACCGTAAACTTCTACCAAAATCTCGGAAAGCTCTAGACGCATAGCTGGTGTTTACCATCATCATCAATAGGTCTAACTGCTAGAATAAATTCCACCTAAAAAATAGCTATTTTTGTGGAGGGGGGGGGGATTGCAGTGATTCAAATTTTCAACAGAAAACAATTGCACAAATGGGGAAGACTTAGAAACATCAAAAGAAAAATATGGACAGAATTTAAGTGGTTTATCCCCATTGAAAACCCAAAAGGTTAGGTGCTCTCTTAAAAAACAAACTATACTGTAGTTTCTCACCTTCAATTTACTGTGTGCAACTGATGTCAACATTCCTAATGCCGTTAGCCCCAAGGAAATGTCCTTACCAGTAGGTTCACTTGCAAGAACTGTGAGACTGATGCTGTAAGTGGCTTGCATGAATACCGTGGGACCTGCATCTAAAAAGAAAGGAGAAATGTTCATTAGTTAAGAAATAGCTTGGCTTCTTTTTCATCTCCTACTGTTGCTCTGCTACTGCTTTTGGTCTATATAATCAGCTAATGAGATTTCCACTTCTTCGGGCGATGAGGCAAGTTGTGCTTGAAGAAAAGTTGTGCCTGGATTCATTGCAATGCATTCATATACTATTAAGAAATATTTTACAGAGCTGCGCATTTAAACAAATATTAAATCCACACAATTGTTAATCAGTGTGCCATCTGGAAACATTTGAAAGTTTAGGCTCTTAATTGCTTGCATCTCATAAATGTTCAAAATTGTTGCATACTACAGGCTATATTGCATTTAGGACTTTTTTACTGTATAAATACATGTAATTAAAATGTGAGATAGGAGCACTTTCCAGCAGCTGTTGTGAGAGCTGCAACCATCTTCCCTATTAATCTTCAGGGATTTGAAATATGTGTTGCTGAGCACCAGGGTCAACGACACGCCGCTACGTTTGAATCCCACCATTTGACAAAGCATTGCATTCTGTTTCTAAATTCTTTCATGTGACTGACAGCTACATCCATTTCTTCCCGAGGCCACTCTTTAAATTCCTTTGTACTTGTAGAAGCAAGTTTGCTGGCTCAAGAATTTTGTCTTTAACTCTGCCTCTAAGACTTGTCAACGGTAAATTAGGACAAGAAATTCTAATTTATGTTTCAAAGCCACCCATGGTAGTAAGAGAAACTATTTTTATTTACATTTTTTTCCTCAAAAGTGTCAAATCAAAGACTCTATAATTACTATATATTTTCAGGAGATGTCATATATTGACTTCAGGGGCAAGTGGTAGGTAGGGTTAATCTGAGTAAAGGCAGGGAAATGCACAAAGGATTTCTGTTCGTGGCAAATGTTACTTAAAGAATTAACTACCTCAGTAAGAAAACAGAAATATTTGGGCTGTCAGCTGCTCCGGTCCAAGATCTTTGAACACAGAGGTAGAAGACACTTCTAGAGTAGGGCGACGTCTTCATGCCTACAGGTAAGAGGAAGAGCCTCTCTTGCCACATGCCCTTAATGGTCTTGACCAAGGTAGTCAAAAGGACTTCAGTGCTGGTGAAGTTTTTCAGCAGACGTATTCAACATTCTGACATTAAAGGGAAATTTTAATAGAATTGCTCTCTTTGTTTTCTCAGGAAATTCTCCACGTCTGTTCCCTGTACTTTTTTGCTCACTACCATGAATCACAGATGCTCCTTACTTAGAAAGCCCCGAGGCAATCAGAACTGACTTTGTTTATCTCCACATTAGTTCTCAAGCTATGGCTTTCAACCACCAGAACCTTTTACATCCATCCAAACAGCAAGGAATATATATATATATATATATATATAAAACACAAACCCCTCTGTGGTGCTTCCAGACACTAAAATAGTAGAATCATAGAATCATAGAATGGTTTGAGTTGGAAGGGACCTTAAAGATCATTTAATTCCAACCCCCGTGCCATGGGCAGGGACACCTCCCACGAGTATTAATAAATATGTTATTAATGTTTTTCTGATATTGTTTATAAGTATTAAATAACTTTTATTATTAGAGAAGATATGCGGTTATGAAGAGAAAGGACTGATTCATGTGATCTTGAAACAGATGACCCTTGTTGGTATGTTTGGAAGGGATGATATCAACTTGGTAGCTTAATTAATGACTGAATGTCTTTGCCCTTATTCCCATTTCTAAGAGGATCTCCATCGATGCAAAGGAAAAACACGTCTGGGAACTGAAGCTCTTCATGTTAGGGAGGCACGTGACTGGCAAAGCATTGCTGCTGCATAGGAAAGGCATAGTTTGTCCTCTACCTTTTAGAAAATAATTACCATGTAGTGAACAAAATAAGTATTTTCCCTGACCTTTTATCCCTGACCCAAGAAATAAATCATAAATGGGAACAACTAAGATTTGTCTTGCTGTCCACGTTCCATTTCCAACATGCTGTCTTCTCTAGCATTCTTCTGTGGTAGACCCCCAGGGGACTAAAATTCTCCAATAAAAAGCCCTTTGCCCAGTAAGTACATGAGTACACAGCTCCATAGGACAATGGTGGACTTGCAAAATCAACTGTTGGACTGACTTTTCATCCTGACAACTCTGATGAGACCCCTCCTCTTAATCCCTTTTCTGCCCTGCTGCAGGTGTGAGGGATGGAGCAATGACCTCTTTCTCAAGAAAAGAGAAAGCAAACACCGTTTTCCCAGATTATGATCCCTGCAAACTGCAAATGGAGAGCTTCAGCCTTTCTTCTTAATTATCATTATCACTTGTTAGAGAGAAGAGAGAGAGGAGGTCTGAGTGGTTCTTTTTTCTTCCGTTGAGCTTATCTGCTCTTGAACAAGCTCACATTTTCTTAAAAAGAGGAAAATTTGAACACGGAAGGGCACCTGTAGCAGTTCTTACCCAGACGTTATTGGAAATACACAGAAGAGGGAAAAATAGGGCTTTAAATCAGTATTTTTGTGACACAGCTGACGGAGCATAATGCAAGTAGGGCTTCCATACCTTTGGGTTATGAAATGAGAGAGACAGGGCCTGAGTTATTAGTGTTAAAGAGAGAGAAAAGTGCTGGTTTAGCACAAATGAAAAATTCCCACCAGTTGACTCATGCAGTCTTTTTTTGTGAGGACAGAACCAGATTCGCAAACACAGGATGAAGGAGCAAATCTATTTAAATAGCTAGCAAGGGGGGCTACTGCCCTTTAGACACAGACATATCACAGTTGTAATTGGGTAGGGCTTTGCTATTTGAGGGTTCTGTTTCAAGACACCCTAGATCTATTTTCTTAGTCCTTGTTATCAAGGGGCTGATTTTGTCTCTACTGTCCTGAATACGGATCAATTTGTGTGCCAAACTCAAGGTCTGACATCTATACCAGTGTAATTTCTTTCTACTGCTTTGTCATTTGAAAGAAAGGATGATTTCTCGTGCCTGACCTTGGTTTTGAGCTCAGAAATATTTATTTTTACTGATGTGTGTTGCTGCTTTTCTATGTAGCACTGGCCAAATCATTTTACCTTTAGTTCAGTATTCCGTTTGGTTTGTTCTGACAATGGTAAAATAACAGTATTAGTTTCTCTGGTCCATTTTAACTGTCAGGTATTTGGTCCTTTTACTTCTGTAAGACAAATGAAGACTAATAATTCTTCTAAAATGCTAAAATGAATACAATAAATACATGAGGCATGAGAAAAATGCAACAAAATCAGTTATTCTGTGTGTAGTGGGGCAAGTGAAGCCAGGCTAGTAATGATTTTGTATTTCTAACTGGTTCTTCTCGTGTCAGCAAGGCACAAGCTTTAACTCAGGCTTGTGAAAAGCTGCAAAATTCAGAACTTTTCTTTCTGTCATTGTTTATCTGGTACTGACAATGACTGAGACTACCTCGAGTTTGCTCTACGGAGGGGGTGCTATTGAATATGTCTTTCCTCTGTCTGGCCACTTAATTTTCTAAAACTCAAAGCCTGTATCACTCTTGCAATCTGTACCCCCTCTGCCAAATTTGGGCTGAAATTGGCCAGCGGATGTTTTGCAATGCTACTGCTTCCCTCCAGTTCCACCACATTCCTCCCGCAACATGCTTCTTTGACACATGCACCCAGCACTATGGCATGCAGAAAAGATAGCAGGGTGAGGCTTTTAAAGCCCTCTTCATTCCTCATGATAAATCCGCACCTGGTTATCAACACCTATGTGCCTCAGATGAGAACTTTTTGCGGGCAGAGGGAACATCATGGGAGGATCTGAGCTTCTTGAAAGGGTGTATTATGTAAACAGAGGTGCAAAGTAAACAGTGGGAAAAAGAGATACGGGTAGAAACGGGAAAATTAGTTAGAAAGTCATACAGGAAGATATCTGTAAAAAGACAGAAAGGAAATTTCTGTTTCTTGTGTCAAACTAATACTCTGTCCTGAACTTCACAGCCTCATATTGTTACTGAAACATATTATCTCCAAGACAGCTTCCAGCTTCCTTGTGAAGACCAGCATGTCAACCTCAGGATTTCTTGGTAGTCTTTCTCTTAAATCCTGCACTATTTTTTTCTGCTTTCAGTGCAATCTAGTACTACAGACTGTTCAGACTGGATTATGCAATTGCAGTATTACAAATTATTTGTATTGGATCATTTAATCAGATCATTTTGGAATAAAGTGTCATAGAATCATAAAATCATAGAACGTTTTGGGTTGGAAGGGACTTAAAAATCACCTAGTCCCAACACCCTGCCATGCACAGGGACATTTTTCACTAGCTCAAGTTGCTCAAAGTCCCATCGAACCTGGCTTTGAACACCTCCAGTGATGGGACACCCACAACTTCTCTGGGCAACCTGGGCCAGGGCCTCATCATTCTCTATAAGAAATTTCTTCTTTATGTCCCATCTAAATCCACCCTCTTCCTGTTCAAAACTGTCGCTCTTTGTCCTGCCACTCCAGGCACAGATTAAAAGTCTCTCTTAATCTTTCTTGTGATCCCCCTTTAAGTACTGAAGGACCAAAACAAGGTTCCTCGGAGACTTCTCTTCTCCAGGCTGAACAACCTCTCAGCCCTCCATCATTGCAGAGTTGTTCCAGTTCTACAAGTATTAAACAGACCCCATCCCAAAACCAACCTGAGAGGAGCACCACTCATCACCAGTCTCCACTTGGACATCAAGCCGTCGACCACAACTCTGTGAGTTGATCTTGCTATGATTTCTACGAATGATGATCCCCTGTGTTTCTCAGCAATACAGGATAGCGATGCTGCACCAGGGAATTTTTGTGCTAGTAATACGCATAGACACTAAAGAGATGAGAAGACAGGCACATAGACAGAAATAGATACAATATGGAAGTAGACATAGAATTCTTGTTTGGATTTGACAAGCTTGATGTTGATTGCCCTGATATTCACCATTTACTCTCTTGTTTCTTACTGCTGCTTCTAGAATATTTCCTTTAAAGCAAAAGAGATATATATTAACTCCCAGCCCTCTTCCCCAAAACCTTTCTTACATACAGCCAACGGTACCTACATTAAAATAACATGAGAACGAGAGAAATGTTTTCTCTCTAACAAACAGGTTGAAGAAAGAGTTAAAGATATTTTCTGCACCTGGAAAGTTTTTGCAGCAGTAGCAGAGGTGAGCAGTCAGGCAGCAGCCTTTGATCTTTCCATGCTGTGTCACAGCTTGTGCACAGGAGTATTTCATGTGAGGTTTGGGAGAGTCTGCCATCTGACTAGGGAAGGTGGGGAAAACCATGATAAAGAACATTAAGGAAAGACGTGCTCTGAAGCCTTGTTTCCTCAGACAAGGCTGTCAATATCTGCTTTCCTTCTATATTCTAATCACAGAAGTAAGAGAGAGGTATCTCATGAGAATCTACCAACCTACCTGAGATCTAAGTCATCCCGAGAATACGCTGTATCTTTCTCTTTGTTGACTATAGAAGCAGCCTCTGTTGCCACAGAGATCTTAAATACTTCAAGTTTCATTGCCTGTTGACCCAAACTACGATCGGAAAACAACCACATCAATAACACCTTGCAAAGTAAGAAGTCACTTAAGAGTTCACCAATTTAAATCTGAACTACTTCAGATTTCAGTATGTTTTCAGCAAAATTATATGACTTCTCCTGAACAACAGAGTATTCATGTTTGTTCTTGCACATAATGTAGTTGATCCGGTTTCCTTTCAAGACAAAGAATATAAGTGTAAATAATGTCTGTTGCACACAGTTTACTAAAACACAGAGACACTTTGTATGCAAGCACTTATTTAATACATACAAACACCTCATCTTTGTTTTCTTCAAGGTTTTTTCTGACTGTATGAAATAATCAAAGAGCAACAAAGTCCTGATAAAGCAAGACACTGCAGTGAAAATTTGAACAGGCTGTTTTTATCTCCACCATTTTACCTGCATGGAATCTGTAGGTAAAAAGCATGAGGTCCTTTGCTTTAATCCTTAATGGGAGATAAAGAGAGAAGATCAACCATATCTAAGCCCTTCTGACAGCTCCTTACCTACCCTCCTCTCAAAAATCTCCGGTGGTGTATATTCCACCACCTATTTCTCTGAAAATACAATTCAGTGCATCACTTTCCTTCACGATTCTCCTAACATCAGGTTGTTAGGAGTGTGCCACGAGAATATTTAGGGAAAAGTAAAAAAAAAATAGAAAAAAAGATCATTTTATTCCCATATAAGTTAATCAGGTCAATTTTTGTAGTACATTTCCTTTGATGCCCTTGCACGTCCTGCTTACTTTTATTTATGGAGTAGAGAACACAGAAGGAGCACAACTGAATTTTCATGTATAGGCCAAGGACAGCTTTTTCTAACATAAAAAGAGTCCAAATTTTAAATTTAAGATGCTGGATTCTTCACAGATTAGAAACAAGTGCAAAGGATATCTGGAAAACAAACCTGTGACTCTCCCCTTTCTTGCCCTGCAGGACTGAGGGCTTTACTGTTTGTAAAGATTTTGGCAAGTTTGGGACTGTTTTGGGACACAATTTTGCTTTCCAAGGGCTTCTGCAGAGGAAGAAATATGCATACAGAAGGGCCAAGAGATTCTTATATGGCAAGATTTCTTTCTTAATAAGTAATAAATAGTAAAAGGTAATAGAAGGATTTGAAGGACTGAAATAAATCCGTGGAGGCAGAGAAGAGGAAAGGTTCACAGAGAGCAGTGATAGAGAGCAGGGTAGAAAGGAATAGTGATGTGTAAATGAGCAGTGATACAGCTTTTCATTTTATCCTGTTGTATCACAATTTAAACTCTCCATATTTATACCCAAAAGCATATGTGACCTGACATAGAAATGTGTAGATGCACAGGAAATGAAGTCTGAGCACAGATATCAGCATGTGTGTGTGTGTATAGACACTGACATGACTTCATGTTCATATGGAGAGAAAATGTGTTGTACTGTCTTAGATGCCTCTCCTTTTTAAAACAAGAAGTGTGCAATTTTCAAACATCACCGAAATGAATTTGTTTGTTCTCTTGGTTTAATTATTGGAAGTGTCTCACTTAAGTGAACGGATTCCTGACGATCTTTTTCTTTTTCCCCATTCAGACTTTACACAATTAATAAGTACCAAAAAGTTCAGGATATATTTGTACAGCAGGATCTGGGTGGAGCTGTGATCTGCGTGGAACGTGGGCGTAGGGGGTGGCTCAGATAGCTGTCCTGTCGGTCCCCTCTCACAGGGTCAGAAGTCTCTGCAGCATTAGTGGACCCCATCTCCATGGTCTTTTCTCTCGGCCTCCATCTGATTGAAATATGTGAGCATCTTATTGCTCTCCTACAGCTGAATACGCTGAGTGTTGCTGAAGAAGCAGTAGTAATTTTAACATCAATAATCCTTCCCACCAATGCCCCTTGCCAAAGAATAGCGAATATAAATTGGTCAAGCTTCCTAAATTCCTCTAATACAAATCAGATACAATCAAGGGTGAAATTAAAGGACGTCCCAGCCTTCCTACGGCCACTGATCTTGTTTCCATTTTAAAGGAAATTGTAGTAGCTTAAATAAAGGGAATCGTGACAATCATCTGGTTTTGCTTCCCTTTCAGAGCTTTCACAGATAATAAACACTTAACATTTTCAAAACTAATTGCAGTAGAATTTTCTGCACTATTTAGAGAGCCTTGAAAAAAAAGGAGTTGTCAAACAGACCCAATATGTCTCAAACTCGACAACCATATGACTTAGCCTTGTGTTTTAGCCATACGGATGAGGAAGGCAACTGTGATTACTCCTCGTGAAGGGGGGGATGGAAGTGAGACAAGATTGCTAATGTCAGCCTGGGTTGTCAAGTGTAACCAAGACTGTGGAATTGCTGAGCTGCGTACCCAAGAGTGCGTCAAGGCTGGATAACTTCCACAAAATAGGACAGTCCATCACGTGGTGCTTTGAGCCAGCTAAAGAGTAAGTGTGCCTACAACAGATGTGCCGTGTTAAAGATAGTACCCAGAAATGGTCAGGTGCCAGAACAACGAGTTTGTGAGCAGATCGTCCCAGCAGGAGCCAATTTCAGTGAAACAAGCTGGCAAGGCAGCACACTTGTCATGGATGTAAATGCCAGATTTGGCATCTGCAGGTTTGTGGCACAGAGTGGGGGGAAAAGATCCAAGTTTCCACCACCAACTGGTGCCAGGCCTTCAAAGAAGAAATCTCTCAGATGTATGTTCTGTGGAAAACGTTGGCACAGCTGCACAAATCTCATTTCAAAACAAAAATAAAAAACAAGGAAAAGCAACAAGAATAACAACGAACCGAAATCCCAAGTAATAGTTGCTTTGTAGTCTGGTGATCTCCTTTACATAGTTGTTAAGATATAAGTTAGCATCCTGGTTTCCCTCAAGTCATATTTTCAGCGTGGCATCTCCATATGCTTGGGGGAAAATATTCACGTTCCACACAATCCTGGAAAATGGACTGTTGCTAAAATGTGCAGCCCATGTTGGGCAGCGCTTTGTAGCCTTTTCACTCATTAAAGATAACTAGAGTTCATTTAATTAAAGACAGAAACCCACTGTTACAGAGTTCATTTCTCATTACTGTTCTTCCTTGGGAGTCTAAACAACTGCTTTAAGTCTGACAGCTCCCAGAGGACAGTTGTAACAGAAAATGATGGACAAATTTGTACTGAGAACCTTCTGAATTTATTGAATGTAGGTGTCACTTGGAAGCAGAAGACATGATGGAATGTGTTTCAGGACTCAAGGAAGCTGATTAGGGAGGAATTTCCAGGATTGCCTTCTCCCTCCTAGGCTTTTTAACTCCGTGACAGTAAAATGTTTGTGGTTACAACTTCTGCTCTGTCCAATCTACATGTATGACTGCAGAAAACTTGCGTCTTGCACCCAAGTGGGGCTCAATCCCTGAAGACCCAGGGGATGACTAAGGGTTATCATCACTGAGGAGATGTTCCACAGGGTTCAGAGTCACACCAGAGACAGATGGCTCGCAGTCTCATTTAGCCTTTTACTGATGGTGGGTGCAAAGAACCTGCAGAACAGGCTTGCCAATATCACAGAAGCAATGCCAAACCAGATGTTTTTCCCATTGCCTGGAACCAGGAAACTCTGTTTTTTCTCATTTCAGGAGAGTGAATGGTGCATTAATTTCCAGTTTAGAACTGTTCAGTACAGTCACTCATTTTCTTTTCAAGGAGGCAGACAGTGACAACTTTCTCTAAAATTCCAACAGGTAGAAGCTGGCAGTGGCCACCTGAGATGCCTGTTCTTGGGAATCAGGCTGACCTGGATGAGTTTAATGTCCTACACAGGGTATTCCAGTCATGTTCAGCAGCAGCTCTGCCCACCCTATTGTCTGGATCTAAGCTGGTGAACAAGAAGAGCCCTCATGAAGATGATGGTATAAAAACAGGACACATGAATTTAAAACTCAGATGAGAGAAAAAGAAGAAACAAGAGAGAACTCTTCTGGGGTTACACCAACTGAATTGATTTCTAACCAGACAATTTTGTGTATCATCTGCAAAAGTGGACAAGGGAGAGGAGTTACAGCAAAGCCATAAGGCATCCAAGATAAACAGGTCAAGTCTATGGCTACAAACTGGTATAACCTGGTTGGAGAAAATAGCTTCTTGGAAACAAAAATACAATTTTGGAATCTGGAAACTCTTTACGTCCTTTCCATCTCCCTGCACCATCTAACTCCCAATTGCTAACTAAGTGAAGCTGAAGAATTTCATGCTTTTGTAGAGGCAACCTGGGGTCCCTTTGTGTACCTTGCACATCCCCAGGTGTAGGTAACTGGGTTTAACCCTAGCTGCAACAAAGTAAAACCAAGGACTTTTAAGACATTTCTGGTCTGACCTCATTTAGGTTATACATCAGGATGGGTGGAACCAGACACTCAGACATCAACCTCTTCTCTTTGACTGCAAAGGGAGCCTAGTTGATTAGCTCGGGAGGGGCTAGCTGTGCTGGAGAGTCAGATGTGAAGTCAGGTGAGATTCTTACCCTTAAAGGTGAATCCAGAAGGGCAAGATCAATAGACATGGAGTGCTTCCTGGAAGTAAGACAGTCCATGATTTTAGAGAGAAGTTCTGAACACAACAATCTGTCCTTTCATCAGATTACTGATGTTTGTCCCTACATTTCTTTGTCTTAAACATTTCTTCAGAATTCTGTAATGTTTAGATTATGTTTCTTGTTGTTTCATACACATCTTCCTTTTGTGTTCAAAGAAAAGCAGTGAAGATGCTGAAGGGCGTGGAGCACAAGTCTTATGGAAATGGCTGAGGGAACTGTGATTGTTTAGCTGCAAGAAAAGGAGGCTGAAGGGAGACCTCAATGCTCTCTACGGCCATCTAAAAGGAGGTTGCAGTGAGGTGTGTGTTGGTTTCTTCTCCCAAGTAACAACTGATAGGCTGAGAGAAGACAGCCTCATATTGTGCCGGGAGAGGTTTTGGTGGGATATTAGAAAAATTTCTTCATGGAAGCAGTTGTCAAGCACTGGAACCGGCTGCCCAGGGCAGTGGTGGAGTCTCCATCCCTGGAAGGGTTTAAAAGAAATGTAGATGTTGCTTAGGGATATGGTTTAGTGATGGAGTTCACAGTGTTAGTTTTATGATTGGTCTTATAGAATTATAGAATACTTTGGGTTGGAAGGGACCTTAAAGATCATCTAGTTCCAACCCCCTGCCGTGGGCAGGGACATCCCACTAATCAGGCTGCCCAAGGCCCATCCAACCTGGCCTTGAACATCTCCAGGGATGGGGCAGCCACAGCTTCCCTGGGCAGCCTGGGCCAGGGCCTCCCCACTCTCATAGTGAAGAAACTCTTCCTAATGTTTAGTCTAAATCTCCCCCTCTCCAGTTTGTACCCATTCCCCCTCATCCTATCCCCATAAGCCTTTACGAACAGCCTCTCTCCAGCTTTCCTGTAGCCCCTTTCAGGTACTGGAAGGTCGCTATAAGATCTTCTCTGAGCCTTTTCTTTTCCAGGCTGAACAACCCCAACTTTCTCATCCTGTCCTCCTAGGCAAGGTGCTCCAGCCCTCCAATCATCTTTGTAGCCCTCCTCTGGACCCATTCCAACAGCTCCATATCCTTCTTACATTGAGGATTCCAGAACTGGACACAGTATTGCAGATGAGGTCTCACAAGAGAGAAGCAGAAGGGCAGAATCCCCTCCCTCCCTGCTGGCCACACTGCTTTTGATGCAGCCCAGGACACTGTTGGCCTTCTGGGCTGTGAGCACACACTGTCGGCTCATGTTGAGCTTCTCATCAACCAGCACCCCCAAGCCCTTCTCTGCAGGGCTGCTCTCAATCACATCATCTCCCATCGTGTACTGAAAATGGGGATTGCTGCAACCCAGGTGCAGGACCTTGTACTTGGAGTTGTTGAACCTCATGAGGTTCTCACAGCCCCACTTCTCCAGCCTGTCCAGGTCTTGATCTTGGAGGTCTTTTCCAAACTAAATGATTCTATTATTCTGTACATGAAGAGAAAAATACCAAGGGATGGCTCATGAAACAGCCAAAGCCAGGAGGAGAACGAACTGGAACTAATTCCCAGGAGTTGGTAGGACCTGGACTCCTCGCAGGCAGATGCCCTTTCTGCCTGGCCCTACCAGACAAGCTGCCAGCCCCACTCTGTTCCCAGGCCCCCTGCCAACACACGGTGTAAGTTTGCACCCCAGAGGCAAAGCCAAGGGGCAGGGGGGCAGCTGCCCCGTGAGCCCCTCCTCAGCACGCTTGCAGACCTGGAAGGGAAGGGCTGCAGGGCTCTTGCAGAAAAGAAGATCCCTTTCTTCTGCCCGTTTAATTCTTGGCCTCCATTGTGTCTGTTGCCTGCAGTGCCGGCTGGTGACAGAAATGACAGCATTTTAGTGGCCGTGTCACCTGTCCTGCTAGCACTAAGAACAGAGCTGCTCTATTTCTCCACTGCTGATAAATCCCCGTGAGCGTATGACATAACTGAAGGAAAGCCATCCCCTCTGCTTTGGTGCGATGCCATCAGCCTCGGCACTGCCAACGAGGTGTACTGCTCCCCGGGCTGTGGGGCCTGATCCTGCTCACAGCCCAGCCCGGGTGGTGCAGCAGCAGCACCAGCGCTGCCTGGTGCTTTGGGGGCTCAACATCACCAAAGGAGGCAGCAATTCCCATTTTTGAGAGTACCTCCCTGTACACACAGCACCCCCTCCAAGGCTCCCCTGCTCACCCACCCTCACGCTTATTTCAACAACGTCTTCCATTCCTCCTTAGACTGAGCGGGAGTGGCTCCTCCGCCTCAGAGAAGTACTCTACACATAAACTGATGTCGGAACAACTGAAAAGGTGGCTTGAAGCTGCTTTGGGGTTGGGAACACCAGCACAGAAAATTATTGGAGGATGAAAGTGAAAGAATCCATTTTGGTCAGGATCATTTATTGCTGATCTTCACTGTGTTGTGTTTTGTGGCCTGGAGATCCATACGGCGGCTGTGCCTGCAATAAAACACCCTTGCTCTGCACAGTCCAGAATAAGGACACTAAGGAATGCCAATCCTCTGTCCAGAAGATGCTTTTTGTGATGGGTCCCTGTGTGCTGGAATTCCTTTGCAGCTGCCGATTTCTCCCATTTGAGTTGAGGTTCTGTCTGCCTTTAACACAGTTACAGTGGTAAAACTATACTGACAAATCTTATTAGAGAGGACACATCATGTACTGATGGGAAACTTCTCCATCTGGTATAGACTGAGCAATTCCTATTCCCCTAAAGAGAAACTGTATCAGCTAAAGAATTTTTTGTCCTATTTATTTTAATACTTTATCCACAAGTTTGGCTGCTACTGTTATTTAGTTATTACTTTATTCTGTTGTGTTAAACACCACATTTACACTGCCAAAATTTCTTAAAGCAGAGGAAAGTTGCCCAGGGAAGTTGCAGAGAATCCTTTCCCAGACACAGCTCTGGGCAACTGCCTCTAGGTGGCCCTGCTCGGGGAGAAGAGTTGGACCAGATGAGCCGCAAAGGCGTCCTCCAGCCTCAACCGTTCTGCAATTCTGTCAAATTTCAGTTGATTTAAATGTGCAGCTTCAGATTTTTATCTTCAGATTAATTCATGATGCAAATACTTCATACTGGTCATTAAAAAACATATACTGTCATTTTTAACAATTAATAATAATAATAAAATATAATTCCAAATTTGTCCTTCTGTAACAAAATTATAAAGTTCTAAAAAACCAGTCTGCTGCAAATTGAATCTTATAGCAATCTCCATAACAACAATGTTGGGTCAGTTTCAAATAAATATTCTTTTCAGATTGATCTTAAATTATCTAGGCCCAGACTAACCAAACAGAATGTAAGTATATTTTCTTCCAGCAGATTTCTACCAAGATTCTCTTTAAATTGGCAAGAACAGGCAAATGAGCATATAAAAAAAAAAGCAGATAATTATTTTAACCTGGCCTTTAATTGTTTTCTATTCTGTTCCATTCCATTACTGCATTTATTATAAAATCATAGAACCGTGGAACGGTTTGGGTTGGAAGGGACCTTAAAGATCACCTAATTCCACCCTCCCTGCCATGGGCCATGGGCAGGGACACCTCCCACTGGCCCAGGCTGCTCCAAGCCCCATCCAACCTGGCCTGGAACCCCTCCAGGGATGGGGCAGCCACAGCTTCCCTGGGTGACCTGGGCCAGGACATTCCTTCCTAATGTCTAATGCAAATCTTCCACCTTCCAGTTCAAAGCCGTTTCCCCTCATCCTATCACTCCAGGCATGGATAAAAAGCCCATCGTCAGTTTTCCTGTAGCGCACACACATATGAGATGTAAATTGTTTTATCTTAATTTAAAATGTAGAACAGATTTTAGACCCAATTTTAATAAATTGGGTAAAATAAAATACTGATTAATGATTAATTAGATGAGCAGCATCCATTCTTAAAGCATGGAATATTTGAATAAACAACAGGCAACCAAGGAGGTGATGCTTTCATGAGCGAACATGTGTGACAGAGGGTGTGTCTGTACAGGTGGCAAAGTCTGGCGTTTCTTAGACTGGCAGTGCATCAGTCCAGTGACTTTGCTAATGCTCTTTCAAGGTTTGTGTTCAAGCATGGGTGGGCATGCGCGCATGTGCGTGTGGAATAGAACAGAATAAGCATAAATCAGTTTCTTTTCCCTCACAGGTCGTAAAAAAAATCTGTAAACACACAGTACCTTAGTGAAGGCTCACAAACTGAGTGCCAGAAACATCACGGGACATATTTCCAGCAAGAATTTTCCACAGATATTCAGAGGGATAACTCTAAACTCTAACTATGGAAAATGTCATGTGCTCATTTCCAAAGTTATTCATGTTTTTTGTGGTTTAGATGTAAGTCCGCTTGTGGTACACTGGCATAAAATCTTCCCCTTTCCCAGTTCATCTCTTCCTGCAGTAAAGTACAATGGACTAGAAAATCATGCATTTTGTTTCTTTTTCAGTTTAGTTCCCCTTGAAGTATTGCTCATGAAAACTCTACTGCACAGTTGAATAAAAGGAAGAATCCCTCACTGTGAGCTTCTGCTTTTCATTTGGTAAAAATTCTAAGTAGGATATGAAAGAAAGAAGTAGGTTGAATATTAGTTTTGGTAGAACTGGAACAAAATCAGAAGCCTTCTCTCTGCCCTGCATGGTTGAGATATATCTGGTTAAAGCGAGTGAGCGTATGGGAAGAGCAGGTTGAAATCTTTCTCAGGCTAAAACTGCCCTGCAACTCCAGTTCTGAGCTTCCCAGGACGATGCTGTAACCACGGGGCCATTATGTCAAGATGAGTGTTGGCAGCTCATCTCCTGAAAGGAGAAAAGCAGTGAAAACACTGCTCTTGCTATCCATGCCAAAGGTTTGATTTAGAGACTTATGCCCAAAAGAAAGTTTCTTGCTTGGATACCTCTTCCTCTGAATTCTCCAAAGTCAAAGCACAGTGTTCCATAACAGCCCCCCTCTCGGCTTTTCCGCTGAGCTGGCTCAGATGTTTTACCACTAAGTAGGAATCTACTGAAGGCACTTCACTTTTCCCAAGTTTTCTGAGGTTAAGCAGAACTACCTGTTGCTGCACAGGAAATGTAAATGCCTCAATCTACAAGGTGAATTCTGGAGAGACTGAAGATGTGCTGATGCTGAGAATGTCAACCCCAAATCCTTTTTAGTTTTGAGGATATATGGCCTATTCGAGGCCTTCTAAAGTCAAAAGAAAGACCTTCACTGCATGACATGGGTTTGGAGTCAGACACTTGACAGAAATAAAGTCTTTGTTTAGAGGAAGTCCTGTGTGTGAATCTATGTTTCTGGAGAGTAAACAGGATAAACTAGAAATTCACACATGAAGCCAGACAGTCCAGGTAGGCATCCACAACTTGAACTTATCCACTCACCTCCTTTTTTACTATGTATCAAAACTTGAAGGGGGACAGGAAGGGACATTGCTGGTATTCTTCCATGTGGAAGAAGTGATAATTCTCTAAAAATCAAGCAATTAGCAGTGGAGAAGTGCATTTCTCTGCATATGCGTCAAGTTCTCCCAAGCACCTACAGCATAATTTACCAGCACGGTTTTACTACCAGAGGTGATTCTTCACACAGAATATAATTAAGAAATTAATATTTTGTTTTTGCAGAGTGTTTTGAATCCTAAAAGCCTACAGGGGTTGACTGAAGAAGTTCCTGGAAGAGAAATTAATGGAGAGCTATTAAAGGTAAAGTTAAAAACCTGGTTCAGCCCAGAGCCAAAATTCATTGGAGGATGGGACAGCGTATTGTGCTCACTGCGTGCTGACCCCATTGCTCTGTCATATCAACCCCTGGTCGTGGTCAGCTAGACAAACCTTTGTTTCCAACTCAGAAATGACCAGACTTGTATTCCTATAGATAGATAGATGAGCTCAAAGAAATTAAAGTGCACTAGAAGTGTGTTTGAAAAAAACATTTTGTGTGTCATCCCTGACTTCAATCACACAAGGAAGAGGTTTTCTTGAGATTTCACCAGGGGTTGGTGCTTATCCACTGTTCAGGACCAGGTTACGCTCTGCTAAAGGCAGAAAATCCTTTCAGATCCTGAAAATTCAACTCACTGAGTGGAAATAAGGAAATACAACAACCCTGTCACAAATTTTTATTTTGTCTTTGCTCTTCCAAAATGCAGAAATGCTCCTCACCTGGTGGCAAGGCAAGGGATTCACAGAATCAAAGAATTGTTTGTTCATAAAAGACCTTGGAGATCATCGAGTCCAACCACACCTGTCTGCTACCAAACCAGACCCCTGAGCACCTCATCTGCCCGGCTTTTAACCCCCCCCAGGGACAGGGACTGCACCGCCTCCCTGGGCAGCCTTTGCCAGGGCCTGTGGAACCTTTCAGTGAAGAATCTTCTCCTTCACAGTGACAGATTTGAAGCAGGGGAATTGACAGTTTCAGCATCCACAAATCTTTCTGGAAAATAAATATATAAATACATCCGTTGTAAATTATCTTCCATCTCATTACTTGATGTTTCTAAAAAACAAACATAAGGCACCAAGAAGGAAAAAAAAAGTAATATAACAAGATTGTTTTTCAAACCAGTTAGCAAGGGCCACTCATAGAGTGGGGTGCCTCACGACATCGACGATGAGCAGCAGTGCCGTGTGATGATACAGGGCGGGAACACTGTAAAGGCAATTGGGCACAAGAAACTTGTACTTTTTACTCACTATTATAAAAAAAGAAAGGAGGAAGAGGCTAGACATATTGTCTTCACTAGACTGAGTTCAAAGATCTTCAATTTCATACTCTTGAGTCGTCATGGCCAGAGAAGAAGGAGTCAGGGCTTCATCTGAAACAGCTGCCACCCACTGTCATCCAGCAGATATGATTGAAGCAGTAACCTGGTTGTAAGGCAAGACTAAGCAAGAGACATCACTCACAAGTTTTTTCTGTCAAAGAAGCTAAGAAAGGGGAAAAAGGATTGTGTCATAAGAAGGGTCAACATTTATTTCTATGCAGTCAATGGAAAAGCTCACACTTCTACCCTTGATCCAAACGATGATGCAATATGACAGGTCTGATAAATAGATTCATATCAAAGGCCCAGAATGGGCCTAAATTCACCCAGAATAAGAATAGAATATTGTTCTAAAAACAGAGAGAGCACCAAAGGGGCTTGTAAAGGTCTTGTTTGTCTTCAAGGAAACTTATAATGAGATAGCAAGTGCTCTACTTTAGGCTGCTGCCTTAAACTTGACCCAGCGTACAGAGGCTGAACTTTGTTTTCCCTAGATGTTGATTTGATGACCTACACTACATAAAATGACTTGTTAGACTCAGCAGATAAATGGCACATCTCTCATCTGGTATGAACTGGCGCTCCTGATGACAGTCTTCATCCAGTGAACACAGAAGATGAATGAACATTGTGCGTGTGGACTTTTTCGCTCTATGGACAGTCCCTTGAGGTCAGGACTGGAAGGCAATTTCACACGTTTTGGTTTGTTCTGCCCTTTTCTGCTCATGTGTCATACATAATCCCAACTCCGTACCAAGAAAGCAGAGGATTCTTCCTCCCTAAACAGGAACATGAAAGCAATGGTGTATCACTGGAAGAAGTTTAAAAAGACTAAAACCGAGATCGTGTCACAAGGAGGATTTGTATTTTCTTTTTGTTCAGTCAGTGGAAAAGTTCCTGCATCTATTCCTAATCCAAAAGACAAAGCAGTAAATTGCAATAGCTGGAATCCAATAAAAGAGCCAGAGGCATGTGAAACTCAGCTATTTCCAACTGCACAAACCTGTGCAAACACAGCTTTGATTTTCTTTCCTCCTGAAATTCCCTGGTAGTTATCAGCCTCTAATTTGCTCCTGAAATTTCCCAGTGAAACTTAAAGAAACAGAACACCACTTGGTTGTGTGCTGTAACAAGGGCTTTCTCGTAGTTCTAGTGTGAAACTTTGCTGATTTCTGCTGAAGGGTCTGGAAATCTTTGTAACTGAGTAACTCTGGTTTGCTGTCCGCCCATCGAAAAGCAAGCTATTAGAATGGCCACCGACTTGTTTGTGGCTGAGGCACCCAGCACTGTCCCCACTGCCCAGGAGCCGGCTCATAACGATCTAATAGGCAGCCTGGGTGCAGCCTATCCCTTTTAGAGGGCAAGACAAGTTAGATACGGATGGCTGGACCATGGCAAGTGGCATCAGAGCCAGAGAAAATAATGTAGCCCTGTTTTGCCTGACAGCCCAAAAAGAATCAGGAAAAAATGGACAGAACCACATTGATACTGAAGCATCAAACAGCAAGCCCCGAGTACACCTTAGCTAGAAATAAGTATTATTGTGGCAACATCATTTCCTGGACAGAACCAAGATGTTTAATGCAGTACAAAACTGCTTCCCAATCCTTGGTGAGCTCGTCTGGGGATGCCTAAGGCAGTGCCTCGCTGTCCAACATAGTCTAATTCTACAGGTGGGATTCATCTTGCATGCCACCTTTAATGCTGGCACTAATGCTCAAAAACCATAACTGAAACCCAATCAGGACAAACATACTGTTTTTCAGATTCTCCTCGAAGGAGATCGTGTCATGAGGTGTCTGCAGCAGACTTTGCCCCAGCACAAGGCAGGCAGTGGGAACTGCTACAGCCACAGGACAACTCTTTTCTGCTTCTGCTGTCTCCAGGGATGATTTAAAGTAACTGTGGGAGTACACCTCAAATTCTTTACCCACCATTATCCTAAACTGGACAGAAACAGGGATCTCTAGATCCCTCAGAACCTCCCATCCACCTCTCTTACCATCCTATGTTTCCAGTCTTCTCCACTGTACGTAGAAGGAGGCTCAGTAAAAAATGTTACAGTACATCTCAGGACATGACCATAGCTGGATCAGCTAAATTACTTTCCTGATATTGCATAGGGAGTCTAGAAAATAACACCGGAGGTTTAATTCCATACTTTCCACCAAGGTCATCTCCCTTCCTCAAAGTTTATTTATATGTAATAAGCAGTGGAGCAATCTTGAGTATTCATCTTTTTGTAAACTAACATTGTATATAAGACCCCAAAGAACTGCCAGTGATCGTCTCCAGCTCTATTTACCATCAACCCTTCCCTTCAGTGAACTGCAGAGAAAGAGGGAAAGCTGTTAATTAAAGCTCCTCCAAATGCCAAGGACTGAGCTGCTTTAGAGGAGCTAAAAATAATTACAGCTGACTATGCCACCACCTCCATATAATGAAATTCCAGAGTGTCTCAGCATTGTAATAAGTGTTCATATCTGATGCCGTTTGTGTGACAGTGCAGTGGCTTTGCCTATCCTGTTTCTGTACCATGTCAAAAAAAGATTTTAAATGGTGTTTGGGCACCTCAAACTTTGGAAACAAATGGTTCATCTCTTGTTTGTTAATAATTAAGACCAAAGGTAAGATTTCAATTATTCTAATCCACTAAAAACTTCCTTTTCTTTCTCTTTTAATTCTTTCTTTTCCTTTGTTTGTTTGTGCAATACCAATCCATACAAAGTCCATTCTGTAGTCCCATCTCACTTTGAATCCTGTGGTGATAAATTAACAGTACTCACCCCACCAGATGGCTGCTCTGCAAAGTGGAATAAAAGTCTGTGCAGAACATCCCTGCAGATGTTGAGACTAAATATGGATTCAGCAAGGCGTGAAGCCTGGATACTGTTGCAAGTTGCTGTTTTCTGCCCTCCCTGAACTTTTCTGTTTCCTCTTTGGGACTATGAAATCGATAGATGGGTCAGATCAAATGTGAGGTGGAGAGAATATGCAGGAAAAGCACGTTCAGCTATTCCAGGAACCAAGTCCAGGGCTCCAGGACTCCCTGGACAGCCAGTTTCTTCATAACTATCTTCCAGATCTTAAGGTTGTTTGGCGTTGTTTGGGGTGGTGGATGGGAACTCCCCCCTTTTTTATTCCCTCTGGTTATTTTCCAGATTTGCATCCACACCGCTATGTTATGCCAACTGCCTGGATGCAATCCCTCAGCTGCCTGGTGCCACGCTGCAGTTCTTAACGGAGAACAGGGAAAACACAACTAAGTCCTCAGGAACTAACAGTGAAAGAAAGTCAAGTTTAGCCTCGTGTGCTTGAATATCGGAGCTTTAAGCACTTTATCAGAACCTGCGGTGCCCATAAATGTCTCCTTTGATGTCCCGCACAGCAGAGATTCCAGACGCTACACTGCAGCTACCCTGAACAAGGGCTGGAATAATATGGAAGTCATCATCGCTTCAGCCAACCAACTGGAATTCTGCCCAAGATTTCTATACAAGATTTTTTTATTGTGTTGTAGTAATCCAAAATCGAAAGCAGAGTGGCCTTGGCTTTGGTGCTGTTTTAATCTCAATTCAGCCAGGTCCCTGATTATGCCTGCTGGAACTGACAATGTTTTTGTATATGTAGTGTATGTATATGTAGTGTATAAATATTTAAGGCATTTGGATACCTAAATTCCACTGAATTTCCATACCTGCTTAAAACTAAACAAAAGACTATGGAAAACAATTCAAATTTGCTAACAGACATAAACATATGCAGATAATTCTAAAAGGAGTCTATTTTTAATTACTTAATTGCTGTTGAATTGGTTTTTTTAATTATAAGAGGAGGTAGATGGACAGCACATCAGGTACATTTATGTTCGCCAGTTAGGAAAGATTTTTTTGAACAGTAAGGTCAATTATTTAGACTAAGAGTGTGGCTTTCTTAAATCATCTTCACTCCAATGTGAACAGGAAACATCCTCCTAACCTAGAATCATAGAATGATTTGGGTTAGAAGGGACCTCAAAGCCCATCCAGTCCCACCCCTGCCATGGGCAGGGACACCTCCCACTGGATCAGGGGCTCCAAGCCCCATCCAACCTGGCCTGGAACCCCTCCAGGGATGGGGCAGCCACAGCTCCCCTGGGCAGCCTGGGCCAGGGCCTCCCCACCCTCACAGCAAAACATTTCTTCCTTGTATCTCATGTCAATCTCCCCTCTTTCAGCTTCAAACCATTCCCCCTCATCCTATTCCTGCACTCCCTCATCCAGAGCCCCTCCCCAGCTTTCCCAGAGCCCCTTTCAGCACCGGAAGCTGCTCTAAGTTCTCCCCACAGCCTTCTCTTCTCCAGACTGAACAACATACTTTCTTTGGATTAAGTGCTCTACAGAAACAGGAATCCTCTTGAAGATTTTATTTCTTGTTAAGTTTAGGTTGGGAAGGATCTCTGCAAGTCATCTGGAATTAGGGGGTGGAGTTCCTTTCACATCAGGTATTCTCAGAGGAGAGCACTGCGTTAGGATGAGGGAACTTTGCAGGATGAGTGCAGAGGCAATGTCATAACTGTTAACGTTTGCTTGATTAAAACCATTTATTAATTTCTGTTGGAATGGTTTACCTGCTGACACTGCTCTGCCATCTAATGCATCAGTCACCAGAATACCTCCCAAAAAAGGATGAGGAGCCCATCTTCAGAGCCCTCTACTGACACAGCTGTGTATTATTCTGTTTTACAGAGGTGGAAACTGAGGCACAGGCCTGTGGCCTGAGCAAGCTGAAGATCATAGACCTGTCATCACGTGTTAGGACCAAAAAGCCTTTGAGTTCTGACTCTGCATCATGCATACAAGAGTATCCTTGCCTTTATTCACTAAATGATCCATCAATGAATTGAAATCAAGAGGAAGCAGGGGGAGGGGGGAGGATAACAATGTGAAGGGAAATGGATTTTGTTTCTAGCCAAATGATGTCTGCATGGGTGCAATCAAAATAGCTTCCAATAGCATAGGAATATGCACCCATTCCTGTCACCTAGCTAAGCAACCCCCTAGGGACAGCAAATGCCCCTGTAGCTGAGTCTCAGAACTCGTGGGCATGACACGTCTTCTGTGGCTGTTGCAGTCAGCGCTGCCTAATCCGAACCCTCCCCTCCCTGCCCTTCTCCCAGTTGCTTTCCCTTTCTCCACCAACTGCTGGAGGAAAAAGACAATTGTTGTAGACCTGTATCAGAGATGCCAATCTAATTATTTTTTCTCTTTTTTTCTCTTTTCTTTTTTTGGACATTGCATCTGTGGAGGAAGGGGGGGTGGACGGGGGTTTGCCGCGGTGGGGGCAGCTGAGGAGGGGAAGGAGTGGGGAGGAAGAAAAAATATTTCCTTTGGCAATTCTGTTTCGCTTTCGGAAAGGGACTACTTTCCTCACTCCTTATCCCTCCTGACAAGTACAGGCACTTTGGGCCTTAACTGGATGTGAACATTGTCAAAAGAAATTTGGGCTAAAGGGAGGCATCTGCAGTTCTGTTCCTATTGCGCTCGGCGCGGGAGCCACTTTGGCGAATGTGGCAGGGTGGCTGGTGGGCAGACACCAGTACAGATGGGAACTTCACATACTGTATGCATCATGACCAACTATAAAAACAGTCACAACGCATCAGTTGTTACCCGGCCAGTCTCCCTGGAACCTTCACTTTCAATTTCAATCTCACTGACATCCACAGCTTACAGTAAGCTTTTATGTTTAAGCATCACTACAGTACTAATGCGGAAGAAAAGGGGCGTCCGGGCTACCGCAGCGAGGAATTAAACCTCTGATCTCGGCCAGCCGTTGGAAGGGAGGAGCGATTCAAGGGGAATTGTGTAACTGGACCCTATGCAAAAGGAGAGAAAAAGCAGAGGATGGGAGTCAGGAATTGTTTTTGACGCTATGAGCACACGGCAAGTCGAGGGGCTTCTGAGAAAGAAACAGAGCGAGCAGGCACTCTCCCAAACTGTAATTTAATGCTCGGAATAATCCTATTGTGTCAGCTGCTCACCGCCAGAGAACTGAGGATAAATATAACTTAGAAAAAAAAAAATAGGGGATGGCAATTTGAACAGCTTAATGTTTCTTCAAAGGCTAAGTGATGGAAAGCAGCGCTGAGGTAAATTGACAACTCGGTTGCTGGCGCGGCTCAGGTAAAGATTTGATGGTAACATGAGCTTTCCAAAATGTTTCCAAACTGAAGTATTATGAAAAGGTAAATTATGTTTTGTATTCATGACTGAAAGCATTTTATTTTAAAGCCAGCACGACTGACGCTGTCAAGGTGGGGATTCTAGCTTTATGTACAGTGCCTCTAGCCTTGCAGTGTGAGTGAGGCAACATGACAGCTTGTAATAAGTAATTTTTATACAGTTGCATTTATCACTCAAGTAGGCTTGGCAATATTAAACATAGACCTTAAAATGCTGCAGAAGAGGAAGGACAGGGGCTGGAGGCCATGTATATTGTGTGTGCGCGCTTGCGTGCGTGCGAGAGTGCTTGTAACTCCTTTCTTCCCTCTCTCCGGGCCCGTTCCTGTTAATGTGGCACTTTTTAAGATATGCACCGAAATGCTTCCAAATTGTTAATACATCACTAAAAGGTTACAAATGAAACGACCCTGTTTAGCCCGAAGGATGTTATTTTAGGCTTTAATGAATTAGGCTTCACCACCATTTTCAGGCAAAAATCAATTGCCTCAATTAACAAATTTGCACAAGTCCAAATATTTACAAAATAAAGGCCCAGAAACCACATTCTTTTCTTTTCCTTCTCACTCCCTACCCTGTCTCTTCATTAATATCTTCATTTCCCTGAAAGTGTGAGGCATCAGTACTTTCTCTGAGGTTGTGAAGGCCTAAGTGTTGACAAATTTATTTTCTTTTGACTTTGCTCTTTTCTGTTTTAACAGGATTTCTGTGTTTGTCATGAATTATTCAGGACAAGCTAAAAAGAAAGGCGAGGATACCCATTCCAGAAATACAGTCAAGCCTCACCTCAATTCTGGAAGAAAATTTTACAAAAAGAAAAGGCAATTTATTTCATGAGAATGGAATGAGAAGGGAATTTTCTTCCATTCAAAGGATTTATAAGAACTGCAGCTTCAGTCTGGACCAAAAGGAAACTAAGATTTCCAAGCCAAATAGCAGAGTCTCAAACTTTCTAAGGCACAGCCCTGACACAGGGCTTGATTTCCACTGCTGCTGCGAGGAGTCACAAAGGCAGGTGGGTGCCAGTGAGCTCTGCCACCAAACACAGAGCTAATAGCAGGCTGAAAGCAACGCAAAACTGAAAAAAGACCAGTCTTTATTATTATTCATATGACCCAGTTGAGAAAATTATGCCTTTGCACTGGGAGGTATGTTTAACTCCAGCACCATTGGCTGAATGGGAGATGAGGATTTGCGGCTGTGTGGAGCAAGGTGTCTGGACTATCAGACAGACGAAAGAAGCAGCTGATTTTGTCTATTCCATTTACTTATTCCATGCATCTCTGCTACCCATCAATTATGTTACATTTAATTAATTTACCCATCTAACCCACACTGGTCTGAAGAGGACATTCCAGAACCTGTGGCTGATGGAATTTCCCAGGACAGAAACAGAGGTACCATGGACTTCTTAACATGAATCTCCAGCTCTCAGCAAATGTCTACAGATAAAAGACAGTGCCACTTATACAAATGTGACGCTTCCCTTTGCTGCAGCCTAGATTTGTGAGTATAAACTCTACATACAAAGAGAAAACAAAAAGAAAACAGTCAATAAATGTAAGGAGTCAACATCTGTTGTAGATTTTACAATGAGTTCATAAATCAGAGGAAGACACTACATCTTCCATAGAATAAGTTTCCACAGCCAGTTTGATTCTGAGTTTCAGGGTTTAATTTGTATTATTTAGTCATATTAATAAGATGGTGAAAAAGAAGACTTATTTCTTCCCCAGATAATGATAATTAATACAGGTCTCTGAAACATGCTGCTGTGATTGTACATACGTGTGTAGACTACAAAGGTCCAGGTTTTAGAACAGGACCTGCAGAACAGTGTGGAACCTTTGATTGCTATTTTTCAAAATGGTGAGAATTCCTGTTTTCCAGTATCCTCCCGGGATGTCAACATTTCAGCCAATTTCCTGTTTACAGAATGACGATCACTGCGCATGGTACTTTAACTCCTTCAAAATTAGAATCTCAGGATGGAGGAGGTGGGTAAAGGAAAGACAAAATTAGGCATGAGGCAGGATGTCGTTGTCAATTTACATATAAATATTCTTGTAAGTCCAATAGTCAGCTGCTGGAAAGACGCATTGCTGGATTTTGTCTGAAATTTTGATCGAAGTATTTTTGTCCTGAATCAGCTGAAAAATTCCAATGTCACAGGTTCTTTTTTCAGCCAATCTGTGTCGACATTGTTACTTTAGGATAATAGTTGGTCTACAGTGTATGAGAAAAAAACAACATAGCCTTGAGTATCCTTTTAGCCTGATATTTAGGTCTTGCACTTGCTGATGTCACAAAAGTGTCTGGAATCCAAAGAACTCTGAAAACCAGAAGATTTTACTGCACATTGCCAACTTCTTCGCCTAAGCTGTCATTGAAACCTATTCTTGTTCTAGAATGACCTCACTTCCACTCTCCCTCCGTCAGATTATCTCAAGCAAAATATATCTTATGTAGATTGCTGTACCCTGTGGATCCAACAGCATATCCGTAAGATGTGATTATTCCTGAACTAACCCTTTTTGCTTACCAAATTAAAGAGCATCACACTGAATATCAAGTTCTTCACTGCTAACAAAAAATAGACCATTTTGCTTTGATTCGATGAACTGTATCCATAATCTCAGCTTCACAAAATGTTGTAAGGCAACACACCCACAGGATGGGCTTCCTTGGCCTCAACGCAAGTATCTGACATCCTTTTAGGTACTTTGGCATATCCTGCCGGGCCATGCACGCCTCCTGTCCATCCTGATTCATGCCGGCTAGCTTGTTCTAGGTGTCTCGGACACAATAACACATCTCAGATGGTATTGGACACACGGGGAACAGAATCTCAGTCTCAGCTGCAGGTACCAATAGGAAGTAGGGCACCTACTTGTTTGGTTGGTGATGCCCTAAAGCACTATACGTTGGTGCCAGCCGCTACAAATGAACTCATGAACACTTAAGAGGAATCCTCTTACTGTAGAGGTGCATGTGTAGTGAGCAAGAGTAGGAGAATGAATTTTATACTGAAAAGAAAAATCTACACTCAGGGAATGTGCGTGGAAGCCACGTGTGCAGCCCGTACGTTCATGTGTAAGTAGTATTACCGAGAGAACAAAGGATGTTCTTGGACATTCTCATTACATTACAAAGCTGGCCTTCCAAGAATAACATGCCTGAGAATAAAACAATAATTATAAAACCACAAATGCAATCAAAGCAATGCTGCTGAAAGCCTTAAGCACCACAGGTTTACGAGGCATGTAAATATAGCAGCTTGGATAAAGATGTAAACAGTTACACTGCACCCTTCAAAATCTCACACTTCAGAAGCCAGTGGAAATACATTGGACGGAAAATCTGGATAGACAAAGATTGGATTTCTGGTAAGAAACGCTATTCTTTTCCTTTCAAAGCTGTGTGAATACATGCAAGCTCAAATTAAGGAGAGCAGCTAACCAACTGTATGCTAGAGATGAGCAGGCTGCTTAAAGCTACCACATAATCGGCGAAGCTTTAAAAAGAGAAGAAAACAGCTTGAGGGCTTTTTTCTCCTTCCTCTAAAATGTGACATCATTGTATATGACACAACACCTTGGAAGGAACCATATGGGGAAATGCAGACATGTTGCTAACTAAATGTGAGCTTCTTCGCAATGAAAAGATCTCATTGCTGGCCAAACCCTGGATGGGCTCAGAAAAAGCATAGCTTATACGGTGGAACGGACAGGTCTCCTTCAAGGACATTTTTCATGTCTAATGCTCTTTTGTACAGTATTTAGGAAGGTGTACCAGGAATAGAACGCTGTTTTTCATTCAGATCTGATCAGAAGTGGTTGATTCAGACTTAATGCCCTAAAATACGTGAGGTGTTCTGATGCAGGTTCTGTTTGACTTTTTACAGGGCTGATCTTTCGCTCTCTAATTTCGTTAGTAAGTGTTACCTTTTCCTCTGATTTAAGGAATATATATGTCTACTTTCTGTCACGCAGTGTCGCTTTAAGTTGGTCTTTGCATGTCTTTATTTCACTCATTCTCTGTTTTGCTAAATGTTGACTTTAACATAGTTTTGGATTAGAAGTTAGATCAAAAAGTTCCAATTTTTATATTTTCATTACAGTCATTATTATCAGTCGCAGTAAGAGCAGCAGCAGTAATAGCACCGTCAGGAACAGTGAATTTAATTGACTATGCTGTAAATGGCCCACTGACTTTTTCGGGGCTACTCAGAATGTTTAATGATTGTATTTGAGGATATGAATTTCTACAAAGCAATTAAATAATACCTCTTAGCTTTAACACTGGGTCTTCATGTTGAATATCCCCATTCACTTACACAGCATCTGATTCCAAAGTCGTCTGAGGTGACTTCAGCAGAAGAGAAGATCCTGACAGCTTTAGATTGTGAGTGTTAACAGATGAGAAAATGGTAAAATTAAAATGAGGAAGCTGCCTGAACAAGTATTATTCGTGCATTAAAAATTATGAGCACCGTAGTTAAAAGTTAAAAGAGCTTCCCATGGAACACATCATTTGCAATTCTGTGGGTACTAATGGGATGGGAATCAGGAATTTCTCAGAGTTCCACTATGGGTTATTCCCTCTCCTCTTTAGTCCCTTAACTGAAAAAGAGATTGGACCCCAGTCCAGCAAATATGCACATTCAGTTTGACTGAAATACCACAGAAAGCCCTGTGTATCTTTGGAACTACTTAGATAAAATTAGACATTTTGGGGTTTTCCCAGTCTTAGAGACTAAAATCTATACTTAATTTTAATGATCCGTCTCATGAAAATGACTCATGAAGGCACTAAATCATGTGCTTGATTTTCATTTAAGTCTGTGAAAAAATTCCATATAAATTAGTAAAATTTAAGCATGCCTTTAGAAATAAGAATGAACTTATACGTATTCTCAGTTGGGTACATTGTTCTGAATTATTTTTAGTGGCTTCGATGTTTTGGGATCTAGCTAAAGTTATTGTTATTTCCACTTCACAATTTGATCAGGAAGGAAGGAGTCAATTGAAGACTTACGAGAGCAAAGAGTGGGGGGGTTCTATAAAAATGTGATATGATGGGCCCAGATTTTTGGGTTTTGAGCAAGTTTTTTTTCTTTACTTATTTAGCCTTTCACATGCAAAACTACTTATGTATACTCTCCCTGATGCGAGCCTGACTAACACAGCTTCAGCAACTCTGGGCCAACTACATCTCTGGGCTGAACGCATTGCCTGGAGGGATATATTTGATTCATAGTGGCTACAGCTGAATTATAGTGAGTGCTGGAGTGTTATTTATGTCGCATCTGAAAGTTCATTGAAATTATTTAGATCCAGATCCCTCAAAGGATGGAAGTACAACACAGCCTAGATTTATGCGGCCAATTCCAGGTAAGCAGTTCACAAGCTCTGCCTTCAAACACAGCTCCCTCCACTTTCAGCGATCGTTTTCTATGGGTGTTCAAAGCCCGTGTCCAGAGCGTGTGCAGGGAATCCACTCAGTAAACCACTCCCCTTTAAGTATGGTGCCTAAAGACAGTTGAGACTTACAACCTAGGGAACAGCAGATCCAGAACCTTGATGTTGTGGGAAAGGTATTTGCCAACTCATTAATGCATTTCACCAGGAAATTGAAAGACTGACTTGATAAAAACTCATTTCCTACTTTTCTTACAAGTGTGACATCATCTATTGGGACTCATCCTATGCACTAAAGGTATGGAGAGGGGTCAGGAAGCTGGGAAGGCAGGAGGGAAAAGAATTGTAAGAAATTTGGGATTTTCCATCCCACTTATTTCCTGTGAAAAACCTCTAGAGTTAGGGGGGAAAAAAGGTAATGGTAGTAGTTCGGGGGTTTAGCCTACACAGGAAAAATCTCATCTTCCATTCAGGTAAACACAATTGTATAATCTGTGAGAAAACAGTGACTCAATGAGCTACTAACAATTGGGAAATCTTGTGAAAACTGAATTATGGAAATAGAAACCTACTTTCAGTTAAAAATATTATTGATGAAAGCGATTTTAAAAATAAAAATATTTTTCTTCAGAAAATTCTGAAGTAAAACTGTAAAGTTTTTTATTTAAATTATCTTAATTTATTCTTCTTTCATTTCCTTATATTTTTTCTTCTATAGCTGTTAAAATTTATATCCCAAGTAAAAGCCCATACCTTAAAAACAAATTGGAAATGAAGTTTTAGAAGTCATTGGTTAGTATTCTTCCTTCCCTGCTGTGTTTTCTATAGACAAGCAAAGTGTTATTTTGTCATCTTAACCTGGAACATTGGTGACTCGGTAAAATATTAAGTTCTCCAGTTTCCACTGGTCTATCTGTCTGCAAGATGGAAGCTGAAATGCTCATCTACCCACCATTAGGATCATCCTTACTATCACGAAGCGAAGCTGCACGTGCAATCAGAAAGTGGGATTGCGTTGGACTTAATGTTTAACAGTCATTATCTATTGCAGTTTCAAAGTGAAAAGGGAAGAAAAATGTGAATTTGAAAATTAGAGATAGAGAGCAGCGAAATCACTCAGCTGATATTACTTCATTTTGAAAGTGTCAGACACAGTCGATTTGCAAAGAACGTAGCAGGAAGATATCCACGCTATGTTGTCAGGTAATGGGTCTTTAAAGAGGAAGAATTTCCCAAATGAAAGTCGAAGCTGGAACTCCTGTATCTGTACTTGGGCACTTGCTAAAACAGTCCGACTTTTATAGAGGTATAGATCAGAAAAGGATCCCGCTCCCCGATCACCAGCTCTAATCTGTGGCTCTGGCGGCAGACCACATCGCCTAACACCTTTTATAAACAGGTCATGCACTTAAATATAAGATTTTCTGCCTCTTTTATAAGGGGGAAGCTGTTCTAGAATCTCATTTCTCTGCTAGTTAGAAACCCACTGCTTATTCCCAGCATATCTGTATTCATATGGCTAAGAATTAAGCACATAATTTTTCACATTAAAGTCCAAAAAGGCTGTTGAAAGGCTGTTTTTAAGAGAAAAAAAGATCACATTTAGAGACAGACACAGGAACCTGAGGCCCCAGGCATATATTTTCAAACCGGTTAAATGCATCCCTCTTCTGAAGGGTTGGTGACATGTGACAAGCTGGAGAAAAGTGGCACCTATTGTGGGGACTTAGTAGCTCAAATCTGCCTTAACGAGGGAATTCCTGCATTGTGCTCCGCTTCATCATGCAGATGCAGTTTAGCACATTTCCAGATGTGTGAAATACAGACGGAGGGAGCTCCATCAGCATTGCCCCAACTCTACTTAAAACACCTTATATGTTGATCCACACTTTTGAGTAGAGGATATAGAAGTGACTGCGCCTTTGTTAATACACTCTGCCTGGTGCAAACAGCGCTGCGAGTCTGCTGTTTGGGGAGGAGGACGAGAAGTTTGATCAGTTTCCAGAGCATCTCGTTAGTGTTAGCCATACGCGTGGCATATAACCATTTTTTACTAATGTCATGCTAATATATAATTATTATATATGAATATGATTAATATTGATATAAAACCATAACCAAATCATAACCTAGGAATTTTCCATAGTGCATGTGAAATAAAAATGGATGGCCTGAACTGAAAGCTGCATTGCCATTCATCATCATTATTGTTATTAATACTATCGCTATTAATAATTGTTGTAACTATAGTTGCTCAGAGGACAGTGATAGAACAGCTTCATTCTCAATTGATTGGAGGATAATCTTCCAGAATCTTCTTTTTGGTTAACTGGAAAATGTTCACTGCAAGTCAAGCGGGTTTGAAATATTCCCATAGCCTTTGCTTCTAACTTTTACTTCCCCCCTTTTCCAAGCAAACAGCTGCCAAGCAAAATAGTAGAATGTGTTACATGAGCTAATCCCAGCCACTTGCCTTTCAGAGGGTTAATATTACTTTCTTTTTTCTTCCTTGCTTTCACCCCGCACTGACTATAAAGAACACCCAGGTTCAATGAGTGACAAATCATTACAGACCGTACAGTGTAATTAAAAAGCACAGCCATTGATCAGCTATGAGCTAAACCTGAGACAAAAAAGTGAGAGACCCAGAATAGCTGGCAAAACTTCTCATTGAATCTGTCTGAAATGGAAGATGTTCTCCCCGGAGGCATGGAGCGTGGCCCATTGTGCATTTCCATTAGAGATACACACTGACTCAGAGCGTGCCATTGATGTTGGCCTATTTATGAAAGGCTGTTGAAAGAGGTTTCAGAGTTAATTGAAAAGAGCTGTTTCTGAAGTAAAGTAACTTCAAACAACACAGCTCTGAAATGTGTTTTAATGGACTGGAAATCAGTGAATTTTCCATAGTGCATGTGAAATAAAAATGGATGGCCTGAACCGAAAGCTGCATTGCCATTCATCATCATTATTATTATTAATACTATCGCTATTAATAATTGTTGTAACTATAGTTGCTCAGAGGACAGTGATAGAACACCTTCATTCTCGATTGATTGGAGGATAGTCTTCCAGGATCTGTCAAACTTGCCATTACATGTCTTTTTTCACACATTTATAACACAGGCTGTCAGCCTCGACGCGTTGTAAACAAAAGAAGCTCTTTCGGCTGTCAGGTAGAGGTAGGCTCCAAGGCTGCCTTCTACTAAGGTATTTTCTGTTTAAAATGTGTTTATTCTTAATAGTACCTCTAGTTTAAAATTAAAGCATATGCCTAAATTCAGGCACGTGTTTATTCAGGCATTTGTTTCGGCTCTGCCCAGAGCTGAGCTCTTGCACATAAGTTTGTATTTAAGCTCATTCTTAAATAAAAGCCTTTTCAGCAAAACATGCACCTGAATTTCATAAATAGGAGCTGAGTATATGTTTAAACTTCAGCTTGCGATTAAATACCTTTCTCGGCTGAAAACACCGTGCTTCTGAATCATTTTTTAAAGCTTGGCAATGTTCAATAAAAAAAAAAGGAATGACTGAGCTGAATGTATGCCTTCTTTTAAATTATTTGCAGGAACGTAGAGTTAGCAAGAAGGAAGGAAACTCCTTGGATGAAGTGAATTTAGACAACTATATGGTATTCAGGTGGAAAGGAACAAGATCAGATTGTGAGATCCTTCCTTCAGGTGATTAACACCAAATATCTCAAGAAAGCTCACAAACCCCAGTGAGCTGCAGGGGAAAGGTGAGAGTAAAGGAACCCGAGACTCAGCATCACACAAGCAATAACCAAAGGATGATAAGGAGCTTGAATAATGACTATTTAACACTTCCATTCTACTCTTAATGCTCTAAGTAATTCACAAGTCCTGTTGAAAACCTTCCATGTTCCATTAAAAGAGATAACCTCACAGAAATTAATTATCTCAATCTCACAAAACTCATTTGAAGCAAGGAAGAGTCATTGTCCTCATTTTTAAGTAAGGAATGAAATAGAAGGATAGTAATGACTTCATACAAAATCTACCAAAATCAGCAGATGTATTTTAGTACCAGCCTTGCCTGGTCCTGCTTTCAGTCACCATTCACCATCCTGATAGTCCTGATTTTCTCAAGGCTTCACTTTCCAAAGTCAATACCCTGCCTAAAAAAGTCAACACAGATTTATTTCTCTAACATTATTTTTTAAGTTTTAAGGCTGCTGGGTAAAATAAAAAAATAGATGTACAAACCCTGAACCGGCCCTAGGGCAGAAAAAACATTAAAATATTAAAAAAGAACAAAGAAAGAGTGAAAAAATTAGTTTAGTTTTAAATAAATAGAAATCTCCTTTTTTAGAGTCATCACGGCAGTTTGGTGCCTGCACTGATTTTTGGAAATTTGTGGCCGATAATCATGGATTAACGTGTCCTTAACTTATCTTTGAAGCACTTGCAGGTAGTTACGTACACGGATTAAGAATGTGCTACTTCTTGTGCAGAAGTGAGCACCAGCTGTCAAAAAAGGAAAGTGATGAAGGCTGGAGTTGGAATCTGAACCCAGGGACAATGTAAATCCGTACTTTAGTAGCTAAACAAACAGTCTGAATTTTTTGAGACATTAAACACTGACTAGAGAGATTTAATTTTTCTGACACTGCAACACCTTTACTTGGAATGGAGAGAATTAGTGAAATCGGGACAGCTAATGCTCATACCTACTGCAGACAAAAGAAGGAGGAGATACTGGACTAAAGAGGAAAAACAGAAGGGACAGCATGAATTTCTGTCCCTGCATACTTTAGAATTAGGGTTAAATCCCACTTGGAAAGTAGGATTGAAAGCCTGGGAGACTCTTCATGTGTTGTTGAATGCTTTCATCTGAGAAAAGGGACATTTGGAACATATGGATGAGGATTCAGGCTGGATCAACCTGATCCAGTGGCAGGGGGTGGATCTAGATGGTTTTTAAGGTCCCTTCCAACCCCAACCATGCTATGATTCTATGAACCATACGGCAATATTTACTGTACTTTTCTGCAATAACTTTTGCAAACAGGTTAACTGGCTTATCTGAGAACTAATTAACTATAAGTAGCCCAGAGAAAATCAAGGTAAACCTACAAGACTCATCTCCCTTGGGAAATAATTCTTGTCACAGATTTAGTAAATGGGAGGGTGGCAGAATGAGGTTTTGGAGGTGTCACCCCCATAAGCTCCCAAAAAACAGCCCAGGGCAGTTTCAAGGTTAGAAACTGAGATATCCAGCTTTATAAAGTTCTCATTAAGGTACTGCAGAGTCGTTCAGGAGGTAGATGGTAGCAATCTGAAACGAACTACGCTTTCTCAGAGTAACACTTCAAGACAAAACTCAGACTGAATGTCACCTAGTCATTTAATTGAATCAGAAATTAATTCCCTAGGGTCAGCTGAGATAGAAACACAAACCTGACCATAATCAGCATAACAATGTTAGCTGAAATTATGCCTCTGAATGATAGCACCTAATAGAAGTGTAGGGCAAAGTTTCCCTAAAGAGGTATTAGAAAAATGTGCTGCCTTTTTGATAGCCTTTGATATTGGGCAAGACCTTGTTTACATATTTCAAAGTGAACTATAAAACTATCTGGTTTTCACACTAGTACCTGCCTATAACCTTGTGATTTCATTACCTTTCTTGAGTAAACCAAAATTATCAACAAAACAATAACTTTTAAGATATAAAGATAGAATCAAGTCTACACTGTTGTTCCTTAGTATGGAAATATATGGCATTATGTTTGTCTTCAAAGATGGTGAACATCATAAAAGAGAGCAGAGGGACATTGTGTTATGATATTTGTATCATCTTCTATCTTTTCCACCTTCTCTTAGAAGGTTTGGCCATGGTCAGACACAGGGCAGGGTATGCCAGGACACTGCTGATCTCTCAAAGCAGAACGTTATGTTCTGCTGGAGTAGATATGAAAATGCAGTCATTAGGATAACAAGCACTGGGATGTTAAGATCATCCAGCCTGGAAAGATTGTGTGGGGGAGGATGTGGGTACCTCAGTAAAGTGTTATAACACTCTGAAAAAAATTGCTGTAAGCATCCTGGCCTGGATATGGAAACAGCAAAATCACATTAGATCTAAACCAGTGTGGCTTTAAACATGTTCTAAGTCCTGCACATAAAGGGGAGAGGGTAAGAAGGAAGGAATGCCTACAGATATCTTCATTTAAAAAGTCTGTGAATCAACACGGGAGGATATGATCTTAAATTAGTTTTCAGTTTCTCACTAATGAGAACATTGTAGAGGAACTAGTCATATAAAGACATTTTTGAATGAATGATTGATAAAGAATTGTTGAAAAACTCTACCAAAACAATGTGTCAAAAATGACACATAATTGAGCTCAGATATTTCATTTGAAATGTCTCAGATTTTATGGGATTTAATAAAATCGGGAGCAGAACTCTGAGGAAACTTTATTCCCATTCTTATTTGCCTGTGCCAGGAGTGCTGGTACCTGGAGAGCTGATAGATATATCTTTTGGATCTACTCTAGTTCATAGCTCCCAACCACATCTGTCTCAAGACACCCGTAAGAAACCGAATCAGTCTGTAGAGGTCTACTCAATGGAGAGGTGTTCTGTGGAGATCTCCTGCAGTTTAACTCGTGCTGAAGTGCTCAGTTTGATTATCAGCTGCCTAAACTTTGGTATTTACTGCGGTTCGAGACACCCCGTGGCATCCACAGCTTCCGGAGCGCTGGCAGCAGGGCACAGGACCTGAGAGAGGCATATGCTTTTTCAGGCTCTTGGAGACAGTAGCATACCTGAGGGCATCTTGGGTAGCATTTGACACCTACATTTAGAAACATAATAGAGCAGTTAAATATTTGATTAAGTGGCTTAATCTGCAAGTGAAATCCCACCTTTATTTCATCTTCTATTTAGTGAAAACATCAAGGAAAATATTCCTGCATGGTTTCTAATGCACTCTGATAGTTTTGCTAAATAATTCTGATGTGATATTTGAACTAACTGCGCTCCAAGAGTGAGGAGAATTCTCACCAGTTAAATTACTTAATTTTATTTTCCCCATAAATTACTCTGAAGCGATATTTCACAACATTTAGAAAAAAATAATTTTTCAACTCCCATTTCATTTCAAATGTCTTGGGAAAGGTAACTACAGAGTTTTGTCTTTACTGTGGTTAACTCACAAGCTTTGAGGCACAGACTTTAAAGTCTGTACTAGCAGACAGCAACCAGCAACTGTACTTCCATGAATTTGGTTTTCCAGATCCTACTGCATTACAAATATAGTGACTATAGTCACAGAAAGAAACTATATTGCTGTAACCACAGTAACATAAAGAAAACAATATAAAGAAATAAATCTGTAGATACATTTATCTATAAATTATAAATATATATAGAATGGTTTGAGTTGGAAGGGACCTCAAAGCCCATCCAGTCCCACCCCTGCCATGGGCAGGGACCCCTCCCACTGGCCCAGGCTGCTCCAAGCCCCATCCAACCTGGCCTGGAACCCCTCCAGGGATGGGGCAGCCACAGCTTCCCTTTCCGTAGATATGCATTAGTGATCCTAACACCTACCTTAAATACACGTATAGAGTACTGCAAAACACTTGTGAGTCTGTCCTGAAGTAATCACCTCATGTATCTCTGTTGTGAAAGGGGAAAACCAGGCACCAACAGAGGAGGTTTTACCTCAAGTGAAACATCTAATATACAATCAGAACCGGAGATGTCTGGGAAAGGACAGTCACAGCACAGTATCGGTGCTTCTGTTTCAGAGCAGTAGGGAAGCAATACATTATTCTTTTTCTCCATCCATCAAGACAACTCATTTTGAAGTGGGAAAGTTAGCTAAATTAAATAAGGACAGTATGTTAAATGTAGCTTTCCTCCCTGCAAGCTGACTTTTAGAAACACACTTTAATTACTCTTTTCTTTCTCCTGTGACTTAAAGATTCAAACAAGACAGGAGTCCAGGCTAACTACAGACATTTCCTTTTTTTTTTTTCACTTGTTTTACTTTAAAGCTGGCAACTGTCTTTATGGAAAGCTTCTATATATAATCAGGGGGAAAAGAGCAATTAAGGAGAGGCAGAAAGTTCTCATCTAGAGTAAATTGGCCTAATCCACTTATCTTGCCAGAAATCACTTCTTTTCTTCTTCATGTACTTTAATCTGTGTCTAGAGCTAATGCAAAAAATTAAAGTGTATTTAAGATGCTTAAGAGCTCAGGTACATCTCACTTGCAGCTCAGAGACAAAATTATTACAAGGAATGAAATGAGCAAGTTATAATGGAAAAGAAATCTATATTTTCATCTAGGGTAAGATCCAAATATAGAGTAAGTTTTTAAAAGAGGCACGTGTTCCCACAAAATCCCCAGATCAGAATATTCTGAGAAAAGGTTTCACATGAGCACCCCTGAAACATATAGACAAAAGAATGTACAACTCAAAATCCAATTACACAGGGAACTCAATTCCACATTGGATTTCTCAGCTTGAATGCTCTCAGTGACATGGTCAAACAATAATATGCGGTATTTGACCTGCATGATAAATGGGAAGTTCAAATAAAAACCAAGCTGTGTGTCTTTAAAAGTGTAACTCAAGCCTGGTGAAACTGAGATGTAACTCATTCAAACAAGAATGATACTTTGACTGGGACACAGGGGACTACATGTAACTTCCTCAAATTCTGTGTTCAGTTACGTCCCCTCACTATGAATATAAAACATTGAGTTGCTGGAGAGTGTCCAGAGGAGGGCAATGAAGCTGGTGAAGAGTCTGGACCACAAGTGTTACATGGAGCAGCTGAGGGAACTGGAGCTGCTTAGTCTGGAGAAGAGGAGACTGAAGGGAGACCTCATCACTCTCTACAAACTTCTGAAAGAAGGTTGTAGCAAAGTGGGTGCTGGTCTCTTCTCCCAGTTAACAAGTGATAGGATGAGAAGGAATGGCCTCAAGTTGCACCAGGGGAGAATTATGTTGGATATTAGGAAAATTTACCAAAAGAATGCTGAAGCACTGACAGCGGCTGCCCAGGGCAGCGGTAGAGTCTCCATCCCTGAAAGTGTTCAAAAAGTATGTAGACATGGCACTTTAGGACTTTGGTTTAATAGGCATGGTGGTGTTGGGCTGATGGTTGAACTTGATGATCTTAGAGGTCTTTTCCAGCTTCAATCATCCTAAGATTCTGGTTTTTTCCACAGACTATCTTTAAGACCTTCTATAAGCCACCTCTCCATCTTGATAATCCTCTGTGGGTTGTCTCAAAACCAAACTGAAACCCTGATTCACAGTCCCAAGAGGCGCTAAAAGCTCTTTATGTTGCATTAGAAAGAGAAGACACCCTTCACAGTTACAGTTCTCAGATGACCTCTTGCCCTATCCACGGGAGACCATTCTTTTATCCTTGGATATTGTAGATGATGAGTTGGCTCTTGACAAAAACTGTATGAAAAGTGAATTTTACAAAGCTGAAATTGAGTTGAATGTTCCAAATGCCTGAGCACAGCCTGTCCTGCTGCCTCTGAGACAACACCACAGACTGTTTCAGGCATGTGTTTCTTTGTTCTAAAAGAAGTTGACAGTCTTGAAGGACATTTTCAAGAATAAAAGGACCTTCATTACAAAGTAAAAATGCTAGTAGGAAGGAGATGTGTTTTCTGGAGGAGGTAACTGGCACCTTTGTTATGTTTCCTGACAATCTGACCTTAAACTGAAAAGGGCTTGAATTCATTTTTAGGAAAAGCCATCGCAAAAATAAAGAAGAGTTAAACTTACATCTTGTTGAGATTAATAATAGGATGGAGTTCCTATGCCATGTTTTTTGGCATTTCATCTGAGAACTTTTTACTGAAATAGCCTGTGCTTTCCCTCCACTTTGCAAAAGTAAAACTTAATCAACCATGGGAAAGAAGGGAAAAGAAAATATGAGATACCCAAGGATACTCAGTAAAAATGTAGCAGAGCCAGGACGTGGTGGGTTGACCTTGGCTGGCTTTGCAGTACCCATCAAGGTGCTCTATCACTCACCCTCCATCAACAGGACAGAGGGAGAAAACACAGTGGAAAAGCTTGTGGGTTGAGATAAAGACAGAGAGAACAGCCAGTCACCTTCATGGGCTAAACAGACTCAAGTTGGAGAAGATTAATTTAATTTATTGCCAATTAATGACACAATTAAACTGAGAAAACTAAAAAAGTCTTTCCTCCAGTTGTCCCTTATTTCCAGGCTTAACTTCACTGCTGGCCTTCCTACCCCCTTCTCCCAAAAGGCACAGGGGAATGGGAAATGGGTGTTGTGGTCAGTTATGATGCTCTGTCTCTGTCAATCCTTCTTCCTCATGCTCTATTTCTGCTCTAGTGTGGGGTCACTCCCATGGGATACAGTCTTTCATAAACTTCTCCGATGTGGTTCCTTTCCATGGGCTGTAGTTCTTCAAGAACTGGTCCAATATAGATTCTCTTCCATGGGGTGGAGTCCTTCAGAAACAGACTGCTCCAGTGTGGGTCTCCCAAGAGCTGCAGCCCCTGCAAGAATACCCCTTCCTTCGTGGGTTGTTCTTCACAAGCCACAGCTCCTGCCCAGAGTCTGCTCCGGTGTGGTTTCTTCACAGGCTGCACCTTCTCTCAGGGCACATCCACGTGCTCCACGATGGTCCTCCATGGGCTGTAGAGTGGATACCTCTGTTCCAGTGCCTGGATCACCTCCTCCCACTCCTTTGTCACTGACCTTGGTGTCTGCAGAGACCTTTCTCTCGCTTTTTCACACTCCAATCTCACAGCTGTTGCACAGTATTTTTTATCCTTAAATATGTTATCACAAAGATGTTACAAACATCACTGATTGGGTCAGTTTGGGGCAGTGGTGGGTCCACCTTGGAGCCAGCGGGAATTGGCTCTGTCCAAGACTGGGGCAGCTGCTGCTGTCTTCTCAGAGAAGCCACCCCTGCAGCATCTCCAGACCTAACACCAAAACCTTGCTACATAAACCAAATACATGGGATTATAAATGGAGTCCCAGGCTGGAGCTGACTGAGAATGTTCCTAAAGATCCTGCAAAGAAGAATTACATAGACTTGAACAGTTGCCACAGTTATATTTCGGGTGTGAATTTAGGTCAATGCACAGACAGTTATTTTGGCACAAGTGGAGTTTAAAGAGGAGTACAAGTTTATCTGCAAAGGGAAATAAGGTGGGCAAGGAATTCTCAGTACCAAGGTACTCCTCACTACCACCCTTCAGTTAAGTCCTGACGGTTGGACTTTATGATCTTAGATATCATTTCCAACTTTAATGATTCTATGATTCCAAGCGTAAAATGAGCCATGAAAGGAAACTGAAGAGATTCAGTGAGAGATCTTGGAGACACTCACATTCCCAGTCTGCCTCTGATGCACTGACAGGACCGCAGTGCTGGACTCAGCACTCAGTAACAGTTTCTGGATTACTTTTTCACGTTTTGCTGCAGTGCAAGGGAATCACTGCTGTTACTCCTTTGGACTGGTGTCCTAAAGTACCCCTGGAAGAGCCAAATCGAAATAATCTATGCCAGTGAAATAACTGAGTTTATTTATTTATTTATTTATTTATTTATATTATATTTTATTTATTTATTTATCTATTATATAACTGAGTTTATTATTATTTATACACGCACTGGGGGTTATCAGTTTTGATAAACATGTATCAAAACCAATGCACAATTTTGTGTAGTCAGTGCCAGAGACTCTAAGGGGTCAAGTTTGTCAGGTGTGCCCACTGACTTCTGGGTATTCCACATTTATGGTCTTCTCCAGACTGTTTGGTTTGAACGAGATCCATTGCCATAGCAGCAAAGAGGTAACTTCAGAACAAATGTTTAATTTTTCTCACCACTGTTTAAGCCACTGGGGCTTGTTGATCTCTTCAGATCCATCAGGTCCACGGTTCTTCTGTTTGGTCTCTGTGGAAAGGGATGTCCATAGTCTGGATCTCTGTGATGACCGTTCAGTTTGTTCCACAGCAAGATTTCCATTTTCCTTCCTTTTTGTGGGCACGTGTTCTCATCTGGCATTCCAGCACGTGCATAACTCACAAAATTACCTGTTCCAACACAAATTCATTAACTTTATCCCACAATAAAATCATTCATGCTTCTAATTCACCTCTGAACTTTTCAGAGCCAGACCTCAAAACCCAACAGCTGCCTATCACGTACCACTCTTACATATTTCCCTTAGTGTAATCAATCTCAGCCTCTGCCGTACTGGTTGTTGTAGCAGTAGTCACTTTCTGTCATTTTCTATAAAGTGCAAATGCTACAGGCCCTTCAGACACTGTCTGCTCTACACACATGGTGAACCCACCTTTAAAAATGTTTCTCATAAATCTTTTCTGTCACCTCTCTTTTGCCAACACTAAATTGAAAAGAGGGGGGGAGGGGAAGAGAAAGATCCTCTGAAAAGCTGTTCTGGGTTTTACTTCATAAAAATTTATTATTTATTTTATCTTATTTTATTTTATTTTTAACCTTACGCTATCTTTTTTTACATTGAAATGTCAAGTTATTATTTCCTGGAGGTTTACATTCCAAATCTCAGACTGTCAGTTCATTTAATGTCGCTTTACTTTATGCTTCATGCCAGTTTTAAGGCTCAGCAAGAACTGACACTGCAATCCGTTCACAGCATCAGCTGACTATGTTTTCTGTGACAGCAAGATTTTAAATAAAGGATTTAATAAACTAGTAGCTCTTCCAGTTAGCAGTGAAATGTTCTTTCAATTCCACCACATCAAACAAACCACAGCTATAGAGAAAAGATTATTGCTAGACCAGAAATGCAACTTATTTACATGCACGGGATCACCAGGGTTTGGCTGTAAGAGAGGGACAAGATGAAGAAACATGATCTTGTTTAAAGTAAACGTGCATGTGAACGTGCACACGTCTATAAGCAGAGTACGCGTATAAAGACAGAAAAAGAGAGGAGGAGAGATTGGAGATGATGCATACAGCGGTTAAATTACTCATTTGTGAAAGTGTTAAGGAGGTGAAAGGCAGCCTCATGAAGCTTGCCTGCTGCATTAGCTGGGAAAAGGTGTTACGCTCTGTCAGACGGGTGGCATCGACTCCAGACCCTTCATGCTGGAGTTAACACTGAATTCTACTGAGCTGCTGTCCTTTACGCCGTTTTCTGTTCATTGACTGACCTATCTGCCGTCCCAGCTTCCCACATCACACTTCTGGGTTTGGCTTAGTGTTCACACACCCGGAGGGGAGGAAATGTAGAGAAAATCCACCTGTGAAGCCTAAAGGGACCTTTAAAGTACTCAACGAAAAACATCTTGTATGTCTGCCTTTCTCTCCCTGCAGGGCCGTGCGGTTGCGGCTCTGCTAAGAAACATAACAGAGAAGGAGGACGAGTGGTGGAGAAGAGCAGAAATACTTCTTGCTTATCCACAGCCACATTTCAGAGCTCCTCGTGTAAAGCCATCCATAATGTAATTGTCCAGGGACGCACACCCCCACCTGCTGCAGCCGGACTGCGTTGGTGCCCAAGACTGTGCTACTAAACATGCAATACCAGGGGCATCTGAGAAAGGGGATTTTATAGGATATGTGCATTTGTAACCTCATTTCAGGAGCTGTGCTAGAACCAGGGCTGGTTTTAAATTCCTGAGCTGGGTTCACAGATCAAATGTATTGCCACTAAAAATTCCTGGAAAGCAGAGTATTTCTGAGATGTGTTTTAGGTCTTTCTTCCCGGAGCTTTTATTATCTCTTAGGGCAGATGTAGTAACGATTACTCTTGCACTGAAGTACCTATTTCTTCCTTGTGTTCCAGTCCATAGTATGGTGTCAACTCCTCTCAGTGAGAAGGTTTTCTCCTCATACATTTACCTCTCCATTTCTACTCAACCTTGCAACTTATCCAAGCTGTGTTTACCCACCTTTGCTTAGGAGGAACAGGTTTCTTGGAAGCAAACACCTTAATTGATGTTACTTAACCTACAGGCCTATCCACATAACAATGCTCACCAAAATTAATCTGAAGTAGCTTTTTAAGTGTATTAATTAAACTACTTTGAACTCCTATGTGGACACCTTTGTTCAAAATTAAAGAGGCTTAATTCAATTTATCTGAATTAACTTTCAAAGTAAATTAAGCCAAATTGAATTATAGCCTTTGCAGTCCACACGGGGATTTAAATTCATATGTTGAGGGCTGTAGTCACGTTAATTGGGCAAACAGCTGGTATGAGTTGTTGCCATCTCCCAGTTTTTTATTAGCATCTCATTACTAGGTGTTACCAGTCCTACTGCCAGAATCAGTAGAATGAAAGTTATGTCTGTACTCATCCGCTGAAGTTCAGCCAGGTACCTCTGAAATCTTTCTTCATTAGCAACTAATACACCAGGCTGCAAACCGAAACAGATGAGACAGCTGGACAAGGAAACCTACATGAAAGTTGGGGAGGAAAAATAGTAAATCTCGTGGGTTGAGATAAAGACAGTTTAATAGGACATCAAAGCAAGATAAAGTAATAATACAGAAGAATAACAATGACAAAAAAATATACAAAAAAGAGTGATGCACAATGCAAATGCTCACCACCAACTGGCTGATGCCCAGCCCGTTCCTGAGCACTAATCACGCCCCAGTTTATATACTGGGCATGATGTTATATGGTATGGAATATCCCTTAGGACAGTTTGAGTCAACTGTCTCTGCTATGCCTCTCCCAGTTTCTTGTGCACCTTTTCGCTACAGAGCATCGGAAGCTGAAAAGTCCTTGACTTGGTATAACCACTACTTAGCAATGACTAAAACATCAGTGCGTTGTTGACATTATCACACTAGATCAGAAACACAGTGCTATACCAGCTACTAGGAGGAAATCAACTGTATCCCAGCCCAAAACAAGACAAAGCTACACTGGGCTGGAATGGGGCTTGTAGGAGATGGGAGAAAGACACTTAGATGTGTTTGGTAGACAATTTATATCTACTTAATGGTCAGACATTTGAATTTTAACTACCTGTTTCATCTTCTGCCTTTCACAGACCAAGTTGTTTGGTTACATCTAGTTATGAATGAGCTCTTTACTGAAAAACTGTCCTTGATGGTTTGAATGCCTGATACACAGAATCAGAGGTCACTCAAAACCCTGTCCAACCTGACCTCAAGCGCTTCCAGCTATGGGGCATCCACCACTCCTCTGGACGGGCCGTGCCAGGGCTCAGTCACTCTCACAGTAAACAAAATGTTTCCTGGTATTCAGAGCCAACCTCCTGTTGTGTCCATCTTTGTGTCCATGGCCTCTGGTCCTGGCACAGTGTACCACTGCAAAGAGCCTGGTTCTGACTCATTTGCACCCTCCTTTGAGGTACTCATTTACATTGATAAGATCTCCCCTGAGTTTTCTTTTCTCTATACTTGGCTTAAAACTTCTCCAGTGAGCATGCCAACATTTTAACACCATGAGCAATGATGATCAGTTTTCGAGCTTGAACTGGGCCACTTCAGAGATACGTACTGAAATTAGTGAAGATGCTGTAAGAAAAATTACCTTTGATGGTAGAAGAGTAGTCTAGGGAAGTTCATTTTCAGGGTGGAATTAATTCCTTTCTACCTTTGCTGTCACAAAGCGATGCTAGGCCAAGAGATTCAGATCAGTGCCTCCAGAAAGCTGTTTACTTCACCCTCAAAGAACAGTCCATGATAGATAGGTGATGCTCATCTCTCTTTCCTGGCATAGGGCACACCTAGCCAAGTATCTTACAATAAACTCTTAAATCTTGGTTGATACTACACAGCAGCCTATGAGGAAGGAATTCTTTATTTTGCCATTTCGCATTGCACTGATGTTCAAAAAAACTACTTCAAAGAATTGGAAGAATAAAAACTCTTCTTGTTTGGACTCCTTGCGGTGAATGGTCTAAGACACAAACTTTGTAATGAACAACAGGTTTTCTTGCTCCCATAAAACCCAGGAAGGAAACCTATTTTGTTCTTTTTCTTTTAAGCTCCTAGACAATCCTATGTTAGCAAATCACTGACCTATCAGCAGCTGAAAAGCACACTTTTAACAGCATTTGGCTGATATCCATAACATAAACTGAAAGTGTCACCAGTAAAAGTACAATTCAAATACTGTATGATTGCAGCTCATTATAGATTGTGCAGTGTTGTTTCTGTTTCCTGTCTGAGTAATTTACGTACATAACCAACAGGTCCCAAAGGGCTGATTTGGCAATGAAAAGGACCATTTCAAAATTCAGACCATTGCATCTTGAAACTAATTTTTGCTGTTTGTCCCAATAAATACTCAAAGATTCAGGTTCCTGTGAAAAAAGGTGCAAAGGGGAGGTAACTGCACTTTGGCTATTGTATTTAAAATTCAAATGAATGTTTTGAAGGGAGACAGGAAAGAATAATTTCTTTCTAAACAATGATCACAAAGTCAAAGAAATACAATGCAAAACCAAAACCAGTCCAGAGGAAGCCATGAAGATGATGCGAGGGCTGGACCACCTCCCTTACGAGACCAGTCTGAGAGAGTTGGGGTCCTTCAGCCTGGAGAAGAGAAGGCTGCAAGGAGACCTTAAATCAGTTTCCAGTGCTGAAAGGGGCTCCAGGAAAGCTGGGAAGGGGCTCTGGATCAGGGAGTGCAGGGACAGGATGAGAGGGAATGGCTTTAAACTGAAAGAGGGGAGATTTATATTAGATTTTAGGAAGAAATGTTCTCCAGTGGCACTGGGGGGTCCTGGCCCAGGTTGCCCAGGGAAGCTGTAGCTGCCCCATCCCTGGAGGGGTTCCAGGCCAGGTTGGATGGGGCTTGGAGCAGCCTGGGCCAGTGGGAGGTGTCTCTGCCTGTGGTAGGGTGTGGAACTGGATGGGTTTTGAGGTCCCTTCCAACCCAAATCATTCTATGATTCTAATCCATTTAGACAGACCTGTAATTCTGTTGCCTATCAAGTTCTTGGCAAGTTTCCATTTCCTTCAATAGGTAAAGCCTGGCACAGTACGTAGTTCTGAGGAAAGGCATTAAGTCCCTTTCTCCTATGCAGTAAATCGGAACTGTTTTCTCCCAGTCTGTCTGAACTCAGTTTCGTTGCACTGCAAGTTGACTTAAGGACTGATGCAAAACCCATTTATGTCATCAGGGGTAGGATTTGCATCCTTTTACTTTAGACAGGTCAAAGTTAGACGCCTAATCTGAGCTGGTTACCCTAGGCTCCCGTTAGAGTCAATGGAGGGAAGCCTTCTGAGGCAGATGCATTCTATTTGTCTTAGGGTACATGAATCACCTTAAGAGGAGCTTGTTGCTCTTCACTGACTGTAAATGGAGCCATAGAGTGGCAGATTCAGGTTTAAGCAGCTAGCTTGCAGGCATTTAACTTAGGGCACACGCATTTCACCCTGGGAAGCTGGTATTTTACTTCTCCACACTGCAGACCTCATCTTATATAACTCCAGTAGCTCCAATTATACCTTGCAAGCTACATTGAAAGTGGAAACTCAGTCCTAGTCTTTACATGGAAATGTTTTGCTATCAAAATAACAGCAGTTTGAACATAAAACATCCTCTAGGCCCAAGAATTAAGGTTGATTTCCAGAACATTGCCTGGAAATTAGTAGTCTTTGCCTACTTTCACTTTGTTCTTCCCATTCACTCACCCTCCTATACATGATCTCCTATTTTCTCCTACTCCTGTGTGTTTGGGCAAGCTGCTGCATGTGCTGATCAGTCCGGAATAAGCAAAGAAGTGATTTAAATTCTCTTTCTCATGGTAAGGGTACTGTTGGTCATCTTTCCTTTCCCCAGCTGCCAGCTTCCACAAAACTTGTTCCAACATCATATCGTTGAGAGAGCTGTCCTCTCAGTCAAATGTGGTTAAAGTTGGCCAATGTATTTGAAATTATCAGAGGGAGGAAGAGGAGGCATGCAAACTGATGAGCGGGATACATTCCCTTAAAATTACACTAAATGTTTTCTTCCTTGATGCTAAGAAACATAGTAAAATTTCTAGTATAGACATACACAGGTAGGAAACACCCTTATTTAGGCATAGTTGGTATAAGTTACATCAACAAAAACCACAGTGCTAGAAAGCATTCATTTTTCTGGGTGCACTGTCAAAATGGTACTCCTTTTCTAGCCCAGATATTCCAGTTTCATCTTGAGCCCTGTTCTGTGGGACAGTTACGTTTGCATGTTTACTTTTTACCCACTGGGCCCTTTTTTTTGACCCCTGGGAATGCCTTAGTTTGTTATGCCCTGAAACACAAAGCATTAACAGCCTTCTAGAGAGTGGCAACACATGGTGGAGGTAGCTACCTGCTCTGTTTTCCATAAAACGGGTGTTAATGGGCTCTAGAGGGGTCCCTCAGTAAAGAAACGGAGGAGTTCAAGCATTTATTGACTGGCTTGTATCTCGTAGAAATATTCGAAGTGGAACACAGGAGATGTGGAGAAAAGCCACACAAATGGGAAGCTACTAATGAAGTGTTTTTACAGTTGGAGTTCGATGTGTGAGCTTGTAAAAGCTGATTAACTATTATTGTGTTTTCATCTAACTGGTTTGATAATTTGTTGGTTAAATGGCTCAGCTGAGAAACCAGTGAGTGTCCTTGGAAACATGCTGATGCAAGAGTTAAAGCCTCAAATTTACACGGAGGGGGCAGGTTTATGTTGTGGATCCATGATACACTTCTCCTTTAATAGGTAAAAGAAAGAAGTGGCTGAAAAGTCATGTTTTGTTCTTACAGGATTCTCTTCAAGCTTATTCCAGTCATTAAAACCAAAATCCTCTTTAGATATTTTTTCATAATAAAAGCAAATAACAAGTTGGTTCTTTTCTTCTTTTTCTTCTTTCTCTCTTGAATTCATCTTTTTCTCTCTCTTTCTTTCTCTTTCTCCCCCTTTTTCTTCCACCTTCATTAAAGGACTCTGCTTAGAAGAGACCGTTCTGGGCTTGATTAATAATTAACTCAAAACAGTTAACTATCACATTAGAGCACCAACAATATAATTGAGGAGACTTGAAAGAACAGGCTGGAAAACCTGCAAGCCTCCCTTTTCAAAAGAAAATGACTGGAAATGTGTAGTAGGGGGTGGACAGGAGAATGAGATATAGAACCTTGTGATTATTGATTATGATATGATCATTGGTATGATTTGACCCAGTAAATGCCTATGGGGCCCTGCTAGGCTTTGCAGCTAACATTTTTTTCTTCCTCCAGCATGATTTGGATTCTCTTATCACGCTGAACCTCTCCTGGTGCTCCAAGATGGAAGACCTCAGGAAGTACCCACTGCCCCTTTTTTTTGAGAGATTGCCCTGTGTACCATGGGTCATACAAACCACAAAGGCACCCCAAATCCATAAGGCACTGCTACAGTGTTTCTCAGTCAAAATAAGTTGATTTTCATCCTGCTTTTGACTAATAGTCTAAATGATAAGCTTTGGTTTTTTCCATTTTCAGGCTAATTGTACTAAGGAAACAAAAAATGAAAAATTCACATAGCTATAGATATGTTAACTATGTTAGCTCACTTTTTCAGATGTAGTTCATAAAAAAGAAGTGTGAGTCCCCCGTTTAGAGAAGTCAGAGTCACAGTTGGGTCTACTCTTGTTCAAAGAGCCATACTGAAAAGGAAAGTTGAAAACATGAAAACAACAGAATAATGGAACAAATTAATTTAGAAGGGCTCTCTGGAGAACTATAGTTTAACCTCCTGATCAAAGCAGGGTGATATTCACGTTATATCAAGTTGCTCAAGGTCTTGTCCAGTTTAGTTTGAGATTCCTCTAGGGGTGAAAATTTCACGTCCTCTCTGGGCCCAAGTTCCAGTATCTGATAATTCTCTCTTTTTTTTTTTTTTAATACCTGATTATCATTTCATTTATTGCAAGTTCAGACTTTTGTTTTTTCTTTGTACATCTCAGATGAGAGTCTGTCTCTGTCATCCCTGCGAACTCCCATTATGTATCTGAAGACAGCAATTAGATTTCTCCTTGCTCTTCTCTTCCCAAGGTGGAACAGATCTAGTCCCTTCAGCCTTGTGCAAAATGTACATTAGTCTCCAACTACTTTTTAAGGTCTCCACTGGATGCACTCCAGTTTCACAACATAGGGCTTCCCGTAAGCCAAACAGAGGGGAATAATCACTTCATTCAATCTCCCACTATATTTTTCTAATGTACCCAGGACGACATTGGACTCCTTGACTGTAAGGTTGAGCTGCTTGCTCATCTTTAGCTTGTTGTCCATCAAGCACCCTTTACCGCAGAACTGCTACCTAACTATTAAATCCCCAGGCTATGGTATTTCATGAAATCTCTCTGTCCCAGGTGTAGATTTTTGAGTTTGCCTTTGTTGAATTTCTTTAAGCTTTTGTCATCTCACCCCTCCATCTTAATTCCTTCTCAGTTCCATTCTTCCTCTCCATCCACAGTGAGGAATCACACCTTCTTCTCGTGTACAAGAATTATAAACAAACATCAAGAATTAAGAGGACTCAAGAGAGGAAAAAACTCACACACACACAAACGTATCTTTTGAGGCTCAGATAATAATGAATCAGAGTTTGAGACAGCTGAGCCAGCAGAGAAAGACATAACAATACTGACTGTAAGTTAAAGACAGACAAATTGAAATCAAAAGGCAATCACTGCTTTTGAGCACTGAAATAAACAACCAGAACCACTGATGGTGTCTCCAGTTTTTGATGTCTTCGGATTAGGTCCAATTGTCTCTCCACGTGAACCACTTCAGCAAAACACAAATTACTGGTCTTGACACAGGGAAGAGTGGATGAAATGCAAAGTCCTGTAGAATGCAGGAGGAGAAACTGAATTACCTAATGGACTCACTCGGTTAAAGCTTTTGAATTTATGAATAATGCCTAGGACAAATTTGTGGCTGAAATGATACAGATGTCTGCAACGATCCCTGCTCATTGTGTAGCTGCTTTTCTTGCCAAATGGAACATAACATATAACGTTTACAGAAAAATGGGCACTGGGACACGTGTAATTCCAGGAATGTTTTGTTGCAACAGGCCTGGTAATACAAATGTTGCATTAAATTCAATAACATGGACGTGCAGGGCAGAGACATATTGTACTTACACTTTCCATGTACTTTTATTTCCTATATGCACATATACCATATAAAACTTATAACATGTACAAATAGCATATAAAACTAAACAAGAATTTAAAGTAAAACAAATCCCTCATCAGTTAACAATTACTTCAGCCAATAATTCCTATGCACTACATGAGAACTCTGTGCGAGCAGCTGGGAGAGACACTCATTTTCGAAGGCAGCGTTCAGCCACGTTTATGATCACCATGTCTCATCCTCCCATCCATGCATCTCTGTAAAGAACTTGGCCTACTAGGACCAAGAGGTCCTTCTCAGCAGAGCTGCTCTCTAGCTAGTCAGAACACAGCCTGTATGGTTGCAGAGTTAATTCATACCATGCAGAAGACTTTGCCCCCTCTGGATGGCAGGAGACCCGTGGGGCTGTTTCTTTGGCTGGTCTAGATCCCCTGTACGGCAGCCCTGCCCTCCAGTGTATCTGCTCTCCTCAGTCTGGTGTCACCCACAGACTTGATGACAATATATTGTGTCTTCTTCAGGTCATAGATAAAAATCCTGGGACAGATCTCCAGGCAGATTATTAACTACTCAGGTTCACATTTTCAACCTGATCTAGCCAGTTTCTCACCCATCTAATCATTCATCCATAGTGTGGTCCAGTCCTATATAGTGACCTAAAGAGTGAATTTTTGCATCCAACACCATATTTAGTATTTTACCTGAAGAGTAGATGTCAAGGAATGAAAAAAACATCAGTTTTTAGAGTTATTGCACTGACTCCACCTCGCCCTGTTGTGGTACGAATTATTTTTCTTAAGCCATGTCTACATGAAATGTTTTTATTGCAAACAAAACCTGATTTTACAATTCAAATGTGTTGTTCTGTTCTTATCTTGAAATCTTTCCTAGCAGAAGCTCAAAGTTTTCACCCAATATTGCCACAGAGCCTTCAAACTTATCAGAACGGTGGTAGAGAATTATTGCCCCAGTATTATTGTGTTCCACCGAATTAATTCAGCGGTCCTGAAAAAAAAGAGGAGCCAGCCACTCGTGTTAGGTGTTTCCATGAGAATGATAAGCTGTAAATATGTAAAATAAATGTGTAAAATCTTTGAGGATTCCTGCTTTTACAGCAATTAATTTGAAAAAAAAGACAAAAGTTCCTGAAACACCCACTGCCAGCAGAGAATCAAGAGTGAGAAAGAGAGAGAGATGCGGAGAGAGAACAAGCTGGCTCCGTGCGGGGCCTTTTTGCTTACAGCTATGAGACAGTACTGCACTTTCTCCTAATAACCTTGACCTGCTTTTCCTGGCTCAGCAGCAGCATCTGTGTCACATCGGCTTAGCATCTGTTTATCAATCTAACAGCACAAACCTGATTCCTGCTCCTGTTCTCTTTAGTGCTCACAATATTAAAATGACTGAATTAAACCAGCAGAATTCAGGAAGAACGAGGCTTAGAGATGAGAATGGCTCTGTGGAAAAGAAAAGAAAGGGGATGGGAGAGAAGCAGGGAAGAGGGAAAAAAAGATGTAGGAGCTCCATTTATTTATTCTCAATGGATTTAAAGGAGAAATTTGTAATGAATAATCACCACTAAAATCTCTTGTGCAGAATTCAGGGCCACAGGCTTTCAACAGAGAGAAAGTGGGAATCATCTCAGACTTTTCCATGGATCTGAAGAAAAAACAAGGCAAGTACAATGAGGTAATAAATTACAATCTGCCTGCAGTCCCTGCCTCCAGGTAAAAGAACAAAACGCCAGTGAATAGGATTTAGAGCAGATCTTTAATAAGCAGGGTGAGAGATATTAGAAACTCCTCAGGCTTGTCCCTGTGGTTTCCTTTTCCCATTTTGCTACCACTGCTATTCGCTTTCCAGTTTTGAGATGTATTTGAGTGCAAGGATGGTCCTGAGCTCGAGGCATAGAATAGTGTTTGCCACTGGTCTGAGAAGACATAGGCTATGCCCACACACTTAAACCACCCAGAACCCCCACGTCGCAGGGCAGTTTCAGCTGCCTGGAAAGGCACAGCTCGTTTCAGAGTGGCCGTCCGGTACGAAGCAGCTCCTGACTCCAGGTTTGTTTCAGAAGAAAGGAGACCTGTCAGCTGGGGAGTTTGATTGCATGAAGTAGGCACAGCAGGCCAACACTGAGGTGTCAAAGAGGCCGGTGTTATTATTTATTGTTTATTATCACCGCGCTCAGATCTGAAAGAAATCAGAGCCCCACTGTGCGGTGCATGCATAGCTTAGTGTTTAGCTTCCAGTCCCCCTACAAGAAACTGAGACAACAGGAAAAAAAGAGAACTGGACAAATTCTCCGATCTGCTGGAAATTGCTTCATGAGTCCAAGGAGTTGCAGACTTGAGTAAAGATCTCATGAGTATTTAAACCATAAAAGGGAGTAGTAAAACAGACATATCTCAAATTAATAAAAGCACGCGCTGTCTGTCATATCAGCACAAATAGCCAGGGCTTTGGGTTTTGCTTCCTATTTAAAAGACAGGGTTTTCCAGCACCACAGAAATCACCAACTCCACTAATGCTGCACTGGAAAATTTAGCTGGTGCTAATTTTCACAGGTATTCCATCCAGAGACACATTAAGCATCCGCCTCCTGAAGCATCCTAAACTATTCTCTGGAGATCTCCCATGCTTTCTTGCCCTCAGAACTCTGAGATCAAACGCCAAAATCTGACAGTCGCGTGGCTGCTCACCAGTGGTGTGTAAGAGGTCCTTTTACAATAACATACACACACTTTGTTATGTATCCCTCTTTCAAAGCGTATTAACGGAGACTCTGGGCTACAGTTGCAGTGATGCAAGTCAAGGTGCTCCCCCAGATTTTGTCCCTACGCCCATGATTTGGTGATTGCAAATAAAGGGAGTGGGAGGGCAGGAAATAGATGGAAAGAAGGGACTCACTGTAGTTATACAAACTACCAGCTATCAAAACCATATGACTAGATCTCAGTGTGTGGTAAATACATGATTTACAGGCTAATTCACTGCTCAGGCCACCTCCAGTGAACTTAGATTAGTCAAGAGATGAGTCTGAAAGAGAAAACATATGTAAACCATCGCTGAACCTCCAAAGAGGGTTTCTTCCATAGGGAAGTAAAGGATAAACTAATTTGGACTATAGGTCTGTGAGAGCAGACAGCTAATGCTGGGCTGGATCCAACTTGCTATTATTCCAGAGTTCTTCCTAATGTAACAGTGCCCATAGCTATGATAATAACATGAAATCTTGGCCCCTTTTTTCTTTCTAACAGCTTTTCACTCTCTCCATGTTGCTTCACCTTTTAACCAAGAGCAGTGCCAGAAAGTCACAGGAAAACTCAACAGATGTCATTGAGGCTGTAGGATCTCACCTATATTTCACACAGGGAAGTTTTATCACCCCAGGGTTACTCAGAATCTGTCCCTAGGTCATTTTTTCAAAGGCTGGCCTTGATTCGCATCACTAGCTGTCCAGACTCCACTTTAGGATCCCTCAGGCTGAAGGCAGAGAGTGCAGAAGGTGAACAACAGGTTGGGTTTGAGCTCTGGCTTTTACGGAAAGCTGGGCTCTATTGCTACAGGATTACATTGATATATAAAATAGGGTATAATTTCAAGAGCATGATAACTGATCTCGTGACTAGGGCTAACTTTTACCCAGGAGACTTTCTGGAGCAGCCAAGAAGGTAGTTAAACCAACAGTAAAGTCAGCAGGAAGATGTGGAAAAGGCTGACTTGAGATACATGGAAGTTTACCGTTAATGAAATCAGGATTTAGACAAAGTGTGTGACAATAAAAGAAGGTTTAAAATGTGCCCAGATGAAGCTGAATTCAGTGAATGCTGATTGAGCAGCTAGAGAAGCGGAGGAGTAACAAGGATCAGGTACTGGGACAAAGCTGGGATTGATATGTGGGAGGATGGTGTCCTGGCCAGGAACCAGAGATGCTACCGTGGGGCCACCTGAGAGGAGAGACCATGATCTTGGAAATACAGGCATATAGAGTATGGGCTTCATTGGTTCTGTCCCGCTCAGAACAGGATTTTTTAATATTACTTGAGGTTTAGAATCTCAATTGACTATTGATCAAACAAATGTGTTATGTCTACATATGTAATATCTGCTGTCTTGTACAGTCTGGTTGAGGTATTTGAGAAAACAGGAGGTGTCGCAGATCAGTGAATCAAACAGTCTGAGTTAGTCCCTGAGCAACAGAAGAAAATATCTTTTTAATGGAGGACTTCAATTTGGGAGACATATGCAGCCAGCAGTAGACTTCTCCTCAAATTTAAGAAAAATATGAAGATGAATTAATTATGGGCTGGCAGTTGGTGGTAGCCTAGGGACCAACTGTTATTATCAGATTGTACTCCATACAGACAGAGGACAGGACAAACAATAATAAATATAGTTGACTCTCCAAAATAATTCATTTCTTAAAACTGGGAAATTAGAATGAGATTTAAAACGTAGTAACAAAAGAACAGGAAAATGAGAATGAACATTGGAATTTTTTTAAGAGGGGTTTATGAAGCCATGGGTCCAACTGTGAGGAAAAGTAAAACTTTGTTCAAAGGCAGAGGAAATTCACTAATTAGAAATAAGAATGCAACATGTGACAACAGGAAAGAAAGAGACCTTAACGCACACAGCAATATAAATTAAACATTATAAAGTGTAGAAAATTGATAAGGGAAGCTAAAGACATCAAAGCAAATCTCGTGGTTAGTAGGATTAATGACAATGAACTTAATTTTTAGGAATAATTAGGAACAAAATAAATTCTATAAATAGCATAAGAGCATTTAGCAAAGGAAACTGCAAAATTGTTTAAACCGCACACCATAGGGTCAGGTCTCCATACATTTCTGTTTATCTAATAAGGTTTGAACAATTTGCATCCTCAAAGATTTTATACACTGAGGAGTGCTCTGTATCCTGTGAATTTAAAAGTCACTATTAAATTAGTCTTATGGCAACTTTTCTAGTATTTTTTCTAGGGTCAACTTCAAAGCAATCAGTCTGTCCTTCTTGTCAGTTCATTTATCTGTGTTTTTAAATACACTGATGTGACAACAGCATATTTTCCTTTTCCAGAATTTCTTTGTTATGCCAAGATTATTAAAAATTAGTATCAGTGATTGACTGTGTGATTCTGTGAAGAGATTACAAGTCCATTTGATTGACTGGGTAGGTAACCTAATACGTCTGAAGGTGTTTAAAACTCCTACCACATATTCTAACACACACTAAAAAAAAAACCCACTCTGAACTTTAAGGAAATTCCATAACAAGAAACAAGCATTCAATGCAACAAAAAATGAACAATAAATATTAAAAAGATAGATTTCATAGAGGTACAAGCACTGAATAAAAGTTGTTTCAGATTAATTCCTTGGGGAATAAAACCAGCTACTCAACAATTCTATAGTCTGAAAATAAATTGAATGCTGTTAAAATATGTTGAGAACAACATGGAAAGGCACAAAATGATAAGACCAAGTGATCAGACAGAATAACCTAAATATCTTGATAAACCAAGTTAAAAAAAAAAGAGATATGCCTTAATACTGTTGTGAGGAAACTTGTGAACAAAAAATGACATCGTATCTGTGGAGTGGTGTCTACATCTTGGGAGGCAGTGGCTGGGAAAAAGACCCCATACGATGCTGAAGCAGGAAAAAGGGCTTTGGCAAAATGTTTAGGCAAACAGAAATTATTGGGCACCACAGAGAGAGAAAGGGTTGAACGCCACAGTCTGTGAAAGACAAAAGCTTCATCTAGGTGATGGGATGGACCTTTCTGGCCTAAACCTTAAGTGTTGATAAGACTTATTTCCTCTGAACAGATTTTTCTATTCCCTGTTAGACATTCCAGGGTGTTATTGCTGAATGCAGTGAAATATGTAGTGTCTCAGAGCTACTTGGGTTTTCTAAGCTAGAAGAGACCATCACAGTCTGACCTCATGTATAACACGGCTACTCTAACCTTTTTGCAGCCTGTGCCTCAAAACATGTTGCTGTACCTGCTATGAAGAACATGAACAGGTCATCCAGGAGATCTGAATTTGATCTGTGATTGCTAAAGAAACAAATTAACCAGAAGTTCACAAATGAAGATTAAATAACTAAAAAAAAATCCTCCTTCCTGCCCTCATTGATGTGCACAACTGCAAAGTCTCCAACTCTGTCTATAGGACAGACAAGCCCTGACTAATACAGATTATGAAGGAAATAGTCCAGCATTCCACAGCAACTTTTACCAAGTGGTTCTTGCATAAAATCAAGACCTTTTGCACAAAGTATATACTGTTACAACGAATAGTAAAATGAGATCCTAACAAGTTTAGTTCTATTCTTTTGTTTATCCCTTAATTTAGTCCAACAAAATTTTAAGTGATTTTAGAACTTTCCTATCAGCATTCATATTCCCCACATGGTCAACATTCGAGGATGCTTTGGAAAAATGGCCAAGGCAGACATTTTTTTTTTGCCCCAATAGACATCTGACATCACTTGACTTCCTTCTTAGACAGACACAGCCTCACACACATGCACACACACACAAGAAAAGAAAACATTCTGATGAATGAAAGGCAAGTATCAATCCCCTGCTAAAGAGTCCTCCTCCATTTTCTTGTTCATCCTCCAAAAAAAATCAATTTGATCATTGCTACTAGCTCCCATCTTTGCTGTTGCAGATAACTCTCCATCATCAGCATCAATCCATAGCTACCTTTTTCTCTTCACATGATTTGCAAATACATTCAAGAGCAAAGTCTATGCACGGATATCTGCAGAGTTTGGATTGTTTTCTGAGCTGGAATCACCTTACTTTGTCTGGGTTAATTCAAGAACAAAACATGAACTTCCAAGGAAAACTTCAAAGTTCAGAATACTGTCTTTTCCAGTCCCGTTTGTGTCCAGTCTGAGAACAGGGTAGTGTTACAAAAGCTTCTTTCTGACTCCATTTTGAATAGTCTCCAATGCTTCATGTCACCAACGACCTCACCTACTCATGGCGTAAATTAGAGTATCCGCAAAGCTGCTCTAATTTGCACCGTTATGCTTGTACAACAAGGAACTTGTTCTAATGACAAGGAAAATGTGGTTTGAAGGAATGTCCCAAATAGCGTTATTTTACTTATGTTCTCGACAAAAAAGAGTGGTTTATACAGGACCTATTAAGCTTGTTCTTCACCATCTGGAGATTTACCCAAGCAGAAGAAATTCCCAAGGGGACGGTCAAACTGGTTTTCCAACTGCAAAACAACCTCAGCAAGAACCAACATCTGGTCAAAGTATTCTATCAGGGACCTATGCTGTTATGTGCATAATAAGCATGGCTCACTGGTTTTCTTGGTTTATTTTCTTCTGTCACTTGAGATCATAAGGGGGTGGGAAGGAGCAGATAGAGAGGAGAAAGGAAGGGAGAAATGATACAGTAAAAAATACAAGAGTTTTCAGAAATTTTAAACTTAAAATGACACAACCTTCCTGTAGATCACATAACCACAACAGTTTTTAAAAGACCTTTGTCTTTGTCCCAGAGCCACTACTTAATGTACACGATGCTGTTGTGTTATCTCCCACTGGCAAACTGCAGCGCACCACAAATATTGTGAATTGTTCTTAGATTGTTTCATGCCTGAGACTGTCTTTAGATCCTGGCAGAACTGAGCAAGTCTCTTCATCCTTTCCTGCATTTCCAGTTGCCTGTTCCCATCCACTTGAACGAACACCTCATCCCAAAGAGCTTTTGGAGATCCACTCTTAGTCATCTTGCTTCTAATTTACAAGCAGTACTGACTGAAAAATCCCATCGTTTCTTAAATGTTTGTTCTCCACAGCTCCACCTGCTCCGCAGCAGATATGATTGTATCATAATGGTAGTTGACAGTGATCGTGGGTCAGTGAATGATAAACCCATGCTTTATGCTTGTCTCCAGCCAGTTTAGTACGTCTAGCAAGAAGTTTTGAGGGACTACTTACATGTCCCACTCTCTGGACAAGCACCTTTCCTGCTGTATCAGTTCATGTGACAAGATCTATTTTAAATACCTTATGTCTCTGTTTCGTTTCCAGTCTCCTTTTAATGAACAACTTCTAACTTACTCTCCACAAAGCAGTTTCCCGGGTAGTTCTTTTCCCATCAGGCCAGGTATCTCTCAGTTGTTCATCAGGAATACATTTCCCAGCTCCAAAGCTTAATCTAAGATTTACTTTCCCATTACCTTTTTTTCCCTATTTGTTAGCTGGCCCCTTCCCAGCCCTCCAACATCCTTAGCCATTCTCCACACCTTCTGTTAGGATAAGGTTGTCAACATCTCATTCCTTGTCTATTGACCTGCTTTTTCCCTAGTCCTGCTACTTGAGTCCCTTAAACTCATCTTCATTCAGATTATTTCTACAGTGTGATACCACGAAAGTTAAAAATCCTAAGTATTGCCTCAACGATCTTCTGTACCTGGAGTTTGATTTCGACAATCTTAACAGTTTTCCAACAGTCACTCAGTGAAGTTCCATTCATTTTTAATTCATCAGCCTTTAATTGTGAAAAATTCCCGAACATTTCCAGTCCCCAGTGCTCTCAGCATTCTCTATTCTCTCTTTTCAGCATGATTAGATAGGCTTGCGTATTGTTTTTGTAATTATTGCTGGGTTTTGTTATTTCTAACATGAGAATAACATCTACAAAAGTATCTTTTATCCTTTTTTGCCTTTGATAACCTCATACTTAGGAAATACTTGGGTTCTTGTTTTTCCTCTGATGGGGCATTTATTCCTCTGAGACACTGGTCAGCCAGGAGAATATTTATATGGTAATAAAAACTTTAACAGAGGGTTGTTTGGATCTAATAGTCTCAGGTATTTCAACACATCTCTGCTTGTCATGTGTCACGCTGAATTACATCGTGGCCTGAGTGTGACAGCAGCCCATAATGCGACCCATGTAATACAGTTTGAAATGTAATGTAGTGAGAGGGGCGCTTAAAGGGAAAAAACACTTTTTCGTGCTGAATAAAAGGTGTAGATTCAGAAAGAAAGCAACTTCAAACTGCTGGGGAACTGGAAAAGATTAAATGATAGCCCAGTAATAGCCTACATAGAAATCTGTGGTAGCAGATTAAATGTTACCTGCGAAACTTTACATTAATATTAATAACTTTCATTAATATTTTTCAGTTTTACAGCACAAACCATTTTTTTTCTGTGCCATCAAACCACTACTAAATGTTAATCTTTCCATTCATACTTGACAAGTAATGAATGGTTTATAATTAAATACAAATACAGAAAGGTAAATAAACATTCACGGAGGATAAATGGCTGGCTGGGGCCCGGCGGAGGAAAACCAGGTGTCCTGATTCTCGGGACTGAGCTTAAGCCTTTTGGTAACATCTCTTTCCACCAATCATGCACTTATCTTGATATGTCCTGGCTACAGAAAAGACTCTTTACTGGATATTGCAGCTGTCTCAGGGAGGAAAAGAAAGAGGATAAAACAGATTTCCATTTGAGGTAAGGAAATGGAAATGTCCTTCTGTTCTTACAGAGCATCTGATTCTCTCGGGAACTGATGCTGTTTGCCTTGATGAGAGAAATTATTAAAAAAAAAAAAAAAGCAGCAAAACTGTTTTTTTCTGGCAGAAATGGTGAAATTTCACCCTTCAGCAATTTGGTGAAACTTGATCGCTGTGGACACTTCCCAGCCTGGCTAGCGCAGCGAAAGGCTGCACCATGCGAGCTGGCAGATGCAAAGAGAGAGAGAGGAAAAATAGCACTTTAAACTGTGCACCAGGCTGTCCATCTCGGTTAATGTGCTGTGCAGCCTCCCTGCTCGCAGAGGGCTGGTGTAAACGCACACAGGAGAGAACTGCGCTCGGTTTTGCCAGCTGAGAATCCAGCACAGGATAAAAGGGATCACCAGGAACTCTGGTGAAGGGGCTGTGCCAGGGAATGGGTTCTTGCCCAGATGTAGGCACGCTTGCAGCCCTGCTTTCCTGCACGGAACACAAACAGGAATCACAACACAAATTGGACCAGCGAGACCCAGCCCATCCTTGGAACTGCAGAACTAAGCAGGGCCATGACATGGCTCTGCAGGAGAGGCAAACACAGGCCGAGCCACAAAGGAGCATGGTGAGAAAACATAGACTCATAGAATGGCTTGGATTGGAAGGGACCTCAAAGCCCATCCAGTCCCACCCCCTGCCATGGGCAGGGACACCTCCCACTGGATCAGGGGCTCCAAAGCCCCATCCAACCTGGCCTCGGGCACCTCCAGGGATGGGGCAGCCACAGCTTCCCTGGGCAGCCTGGGCCAGGGTCTCACCACCCTCACAGGAAAATATTTCTTCCTAAAATCTCATCTCAATCTCCCCTCTTTCAGCTGAAAACCATTCCCCATTATCCTGTCCCTGCACTCCCTGATCCAGAGCCCCTCCACAGCTTTCCTGGAGCCCCTTTCCATGCTGGAAGCTGCTCTAAGTTCTCCCCACAGCCTTCTCTTCTCCAGGATGAACAAACCCAGCTCTCTCAGCCTCTCCTCATACTGGAGGTGCTGCAGTCCTCGGAGCATCTCCAGGGCCCCCTCTGGACTAACTCTAACAGCCCCATGTCCTTCTCATGCCAGGGATTCCAGAGCTGGAGACAGGCTCCAGGTGGGATCTCACAGAGCAGAGCGGCAGAATCCCCTCCCTCACCTGCTGGCCACGTGGCTTTAGACGCAGCGCGGGACATGGATGGCAATCCTAAAATCCTAACACAGGATGCAAAGTGCTTGCTTTATTATGTGCAAGTCAATACCAAAAATAAATTCATTTTTAAAACTAGAAAAAAGTTACAGAGGAGAGTTTGTCACTGGCAAAGACCATTGCATTTAGATCAGGAGTCTTCCAGTCAAAAATTTCTATTGATCAGACTTCTTTTCCCTTTGAATGTGATGATGAATTAAAAGATCCATATTATTAACATTTAATTGTTCCATCATAATTACTATGTAATACTATATACTATTTTCAAAGCAGAGTATGCAACTTGTACTGCTAATATAAAATTAAAATTAATATTGCTGTTTATTATTATTGTTGTTGTTGTTGTTTTTATCATTATTATTATTGTTATTCTTATTATTATTTTCAAATTAAACTTCAGGATAGCCTGGCTTCAAAACAAGAAAAAAAAATCCAAGGGTGTTGCCTTGCCAGAATGGAAATTTAAGTGTCCATTTTATGAGACTTTATACTTTAATCTAAGGCGGCTGTCTGACAAAAGGGGTACCCGTCTGCCAAATTAATAATGACTTGTCAGGGGAGGACAAGACTGTAAACAGCATTTTCTTTACCATTTGGCTCATCTCAGTGTGTGCCCCAAAAGACAACGATGCAGTAAGAATGAACCCAGAACCTAAGTAACAGGAACAACAGGGTTAAGGTTCAGGAGTACAGCAGTCTCCGATATCTCCATTTGAGCAATATTTGGTCAATCATTGGGAAAATTTGGCCATAGAGAATTCAGTAGAAAGCTCTGAAGGTGCCTGGGTATGGTATTCCATGGTCTAGTGCTATCTGAGGTGCCCCAGGGTACATAAGACAGCCACATACAGCTGACGTTTATGTCCCAGAATGTATGGGAGACCAAGGCCCAACTATTCTGGCAGCTGGAAGCAAAATGGAAGACCGAGGGTATCTCTGATGGCACTGAAGACCTAAGTTCAGGAATATAAGTTGAATGCCCTGTTTCTCCCCATTTACTACAAAGGGAACTAGAGGACACCGGTTCCAATATATTCACTTACGGGTCTATTCAGTCACTCACACATAAGCATCTTGTGCCATCTGAGAGCTCATAGGTTTCCCCTCTGGCCTCCAGCTGCCACTCCAGAAGGCTGCTGGTTTCCATCAGTCCTATGTCATATCTGTCAGTGCAGATGTCTTGGATATCCTCAAGTACCTCCAATGGCAGGAGAAGCCTATGTTCAGGCAACTGTATTCTGCTACTCTAATAGGGTTCAGCTTCAGATTTAAAAGAAGCTCCAGATTTAGTTATTAAACGCAGACTTCTAGTGACGTTTGAGACGCTTCAACATTCCCGAGACATCTGCACAACACTGGCAGATGTGTCAGAAGCCTTACAGGAGACCCACGAGGTCTGGAGCAGGAACTGGAGGCCAAATGGAAAATTTTAGAGTGTCAGAAGTGGCACGATGTAGGTAGAGAGCTGAACCTTTTTCCAAGCCAACAGAGCCAACAGTCTACTTTACTGTCCAGATGCTCGGAGGGAAGTGTCTACTCCAGGACGAGATCACTACCCACCCAAGCTCCGTTGGCTGTATTGATAAGATCTCCCTTGACTTAATGGGAACTTCAGTTCACAGTTTTATAAAGGCACTCCCTTTACAAATGCAATTCTGAAACTGAATTCTATAGCGGCGTTTGCTGATGAATCTCACCCTCTGAGTTTAGAGGAAGGAATGACTGTCTCTTTTGTAGTAAGGAACAGATTTTTTTCTGAAAACAGTTTCATCCTATAATTCCCACTGTTTCCACTGGTCTCTCAGACACTCCAACATAAAAATTATCTGAAAAGATGACTCACTTATCAAGTTCCACTCAGACACGGACTTCTCCCTAAGACCTCCGTTGTAGCTACAGATAGTAGCCCTTTAATTAAGTTCTTAAGGTCTCTGCCAGCAGTTTGACTTTGGAAGTTCTGAGCTCAGCAGAGGTGTCTTTACTAGTAGATTCTACATGTCACACTTTATGCTCCTATGGTTAATGTTGGCACCTCAGTCAAAGTGAGGTGGCTCCTCAGTGTAACTACAATAGGCTGAAGGTGTTGCTTTGAGAGAAGGGATGTGAAAAGTAGTGTAGACGTACTCTTTAGCCTCGTAAAAGGTTATTCTCCCAGGAGTTAAGGAAATGTCACATTCTGCTAAGCATCAATGGTTTTTGAAGCTTTCTGCCTCTGCACTTAATAGGCAGGATGGCTGTGCCTACAGTTCTGCAAAGGGTAAACCTGGGGAAAATTTGCAATTAACTTAACTTCCTAATTGAATCACTGAAGCTGTGGTTGCTGTCGTGGTTTTCAATATTTGAAAAATGTTGGATATGACCTGAAAGACATTCCTGCCCAGCCTCAAATACTCACTCTGTCCTCTTTGCCTTGGCACAACACTACGTGATAAGCATGCGGAGGCGATGCATCCTGTCGTAGAAGGGTCCAGACACAACTGCCCATAAAGACTGAGGGGATTTGTAGGCAGGTTATGTAAATGGGAAAAATCGTCTCAAGGAATCGAGCTTCAGTAACAGACAAGGTTAACAACTCCTGCAAGGCTTGGCCATGCACAGGCATAGCCGAAGAAATTTCAGTATTGAATAAAGGACTCACTTTGAAATTCCACCTACCCTGTTTTTTTCTTCCTTTACAGCATTTCAGGAGTAACACAATAGCCAAGTAATACAATAATAACAAAAATAACTCTAACAAGCTACACTCAATTCCACTGCAGCACAGCCTATAAAGGCAACCTTTTCTTTCTTTTAATAATGCTTTTATTGCACAAATTCAACAGAATTATGTCCTAATTATAGTGGATTTTTTTTTATTTGCCACTGGGAGGAAATACAGCAGATGAAGTTGTTTTAGAGTGCATGGTTCATACAGCTGTATTAAATGCTTCCAACTGCTGTCTTTCTGGTTGTTAGCAAGTCAGGACCAGACATGCATGCGTTTTCTGAGTGCCTTTGAGGATAGCACGGATTATGCTTGTATTTTTATTAGAGCTGCTCAACATATTCACTGAGAAATAATGTCTGACCGTGCTTTCAGAACAGTCATCTGTAACCCAACAAGAAATAAACGGATTGCTAAAGATAGGAAAATCACACAGCACATTAATTGGGATCTGAAAGTGTGTGGTGTATATCTATCTAGTCTCTAGACCACTTACAATTCCTTTGGAATCAAGGCAGAAAAATAAGCCATTCCTGAAGGGGTTCATTGATCCCTAAAAGTGACGTGTAGAGTATGTCACCAAACGGACTCTGAGAATGGACTCTCTATTTCTCTCCATCAGTTTTAAAGAGAGCCTGGAGTATTCCACAGACAGGAATCTTGAGTTTATTCCTGCAAATTTGACTGATATGAATCCTACACGAAAAAAAGAAAAAAAGCTTAACTCTTTCAGGGTACAGACTAAAGCTGAACAAATTCAGTGGAAAGCCTTACACACTCTTTAGCAAGCAGGGTGAAAAAGAGGCAGTCAAGTATCCCAACCTTACAAGCTTCTACACCTTCCTCCTCCCTCCCTACAGACCGAGTTGTTCATTCCTGTCCTGCTGTAACCAGTGCATGCATAGTTGTACTCACATGGATCAGATTACAAGCTGGCAGCAAGGGAGTCTAGATTTGGAATCACTTTGGCCTTGTGATATTTTGGGTGCCAAGCATGAAACAGGTGCTTGATTTGCATAAAGTCATGATCACACACGCTAACCCAAACCAAAGCAAATAAAGCCAAGTTGCTATCCAAACCCAAAGCCTTCCAAAGTAACTGGGTTTCAAACATAGATTTTCAAACACCATCGTTTATCATCATCTCCTGTTATTGGTGTGAATCCAGAATAACTTATGGAAGCAGAGAATCAGAGAATCATGGAATGGTTTGGGTTGGAAGAAACATCAAAGCCCATCCAGTCCCACCCCTGCCATGGGCAGGGACACCTCCCACTGGCCCAGGCTGCTCCAAGCCCCATCCAACCTGGCCTGGAACCCCTCCAGGGATGGGGCAGCCACAGCTTCCCTGGACAACCTGGGCCAGGGCCTCCCCACCCTCAGTGTGAAGAATTGTTTCCTAATGTCTAACTTGAATAGTCCCATTAATGAAACAGGTGTTGGCTCTTCAAACACTGACAAATCCAATAGACACGGTTCAGATTACTGATAAGTCCTAACACAGTTTAAAACATTCACGTTTTATCTTAACTTCCAAACCATGGCCAGCAAGTAATTTACATCAAAAGGATAATTTTGCTTTTTCTCTCTCTCTTTTACTAAATTGTCCATCAACAGGAGTTTGCACATCATCCTCAGCAAAATGTTTGTCACACCTCAAGATCAACATAGCACAATATGATCTGGAAGAATTCCCAGCAGGAACAAAATTCCATTTGGAAGCTGTCAAGTGTTTTTCATTTTATTCCTGGTTGTGGGCGATGTAATAGGAACAAGAGGGGGATAAGATCAGCTAGTTAATATTAGTTCTTGAGTTCCCAGTTTTGCCTGGGAAATTTTTGCTGCTTGTTCACTGAAGAGTGTCCAGCTCTCATGGGAATCAAGGTTGGTGGCGACTCACCCTAACAAGAACTTTAAAGTGACAGATTTTGAAAAAATCACAAGCATTTTCAATAAGTTGGGGTGGTAGAACTGCCAAATCATCAGTAGTGATTAAACCTTTTTTTTAAAATAATTTGCTGAGGAAATAAGAAATATTATGAGGACTGAGGAGAACCAGACGTCCCCTCCTGTATAATCAGAAGAGAATAAAGCCAGTGCAGCATGAAAGATAGACACTTGTCAATTCCTTGCAGAGACCAAACAAGAATATTCTTTCAGCATTGCATTTAGTGTGCAAGGATTTGAGTTTAGTTCCCATCTTTGCCCTATAATTTCTGTTTGGTTGGTTAAAACATTTACTTTCCCTGCGTTTTTGATTTTTCATATTTATGATGGGAAAATAACAGTTCTTTTCCTCATGAGGGGCTGTGTAGCTCATTATTGTTTGATAGATGTCTCCTGGGGATGTTTTAAGTAGAATCATTGATCTCTTGAGGCCAAAATGACCTCCCCAGGTCCCTCTCAGCCCGATTTTCTAAGCCTCTGTGACTGTTTTTTTGATGCTGCAGTAATAGGGAGCATATGATGACCTAGACAGATACTTTTAAATGACTCAACCAACAGAACATCTGTGGTTACCTCTGGGAGGCTCTTTCACAAATGATCTAACAGACACTTAAGAAGTTTGTCTAGATACCCAGCCTCATTTTCCCTTTGCTCAATTTCATCTCATCGCTCCTAGTTATGAATCTGCGAGCCACCCTCAGCAGCCCGTCTCCCTCCTCGCCGCACACATCCTTCAAATGCTCACAGAACCACAAACACCTTCTCACAACACAGTTGGGGACAGCAGGGAGAGAGGCGGGTGAGCACCTCTTTTAAGCCCTCAAGCACCCGGGAAGAGAGCGCACTGCCTGCAGAGGTGCCCATGTGGGTTGTCCGTATTAGAGCAGTGAGCACCTGAGGAGAAACCCACCTGGTGAGCGAGCTGGCTTTCATTTTTTAAAAAAATCATCAAATGATGTTTTCCTTGTGATCTTAATTCAAGCACTTAATTAAAGCCAACAGAGGATTCTAAAGTAAGGAGAAAAATTAGAGCAACAACTTTTTAATTATGCTCTAGGCATTTTCTCTCCTGCTTATTCTTTCTCAAAAAAATCTAACAACTCCTCCTCTAAACACACTTTTAGACAAAGACGATGCCACGGCAATATTATGGGCTAGAGCTTGTTTAGTGCTTAGCAAGCAAGCACTGGAGGTTATATGCCCAAATCCATGACTTAAGTAAGGTGGTCACCTCTAACCAGGGATCACCGCTGGGTCACTCCTTAGCGTCCCTTTCCCCAAGCCATGGGAAAGGAACAGAAGGAAGAAGGGACAGGAGGTAGCTTAAATAGTGGTTCCTTCCAGGGACCTCTACCAAATGGAAAACCTTTCTAGTCCTGTTATTCTTCTAGTGGAACAGTAAGTTGTTGCCTGCCTCCGGACAGGGGGAGAAATAAAAAGACTCATCATCTCCCAGAACAACACAGCTCCTGCCTCTCAACTCTAAATTGCTGAACCTGTATCACCCACTCTTGTTCTACAGTATTACTACTCACAAAACAAAATCATTTGTCTTTACAGATAGCAGCAGATTTTCTATCACTCGGGATGAACAGAGAAATATGGACATGGGCAAGTTTTAAAGGGAGGTCCTACTGATGTCTGAAGGAAATAGCTTAATTCAGGACCCGCTGCAAAAGAAAGAAGATGTTCTTGTCATATCGATCCATGTGAAAATATGGAAAGAGTTACTCCCTTTCCCAGTGTAGCACGTCCCATGGTTTTATCAGTGTCACCTGCTTAAAGGCATCCTGCATCAATCTTCAAAAGGAGACAGAACATGCAGTCTTCCTTCTAGAAAAAGACTGGCTTAGCAAAACTATGGTTTGTGGTGGGCTTCACTCGGGAGAACACATTTGTTGAAGTCTGTGCAACTCGCCGGGCTAAGTCCCAGGGGATCATGTCAGCAGTTGCCTCAAACAAGCATGTTAGAGACCTGGGGTCTTAGAGTAAGTGAACCTTGCCCCGAACAGCAGAGCTAAAGGGTCAGTTCAGTACAGTCCACACAAAAGTCACGTTCAGATTTCAAACAACCTTCTTACCCGCGCCCACTCTGCCATCAGTTGCTGGAATGAGCAGTTCCTCAACTGACACTTTCTTTACTTTTTGGACTAGAAGGAAGAGGGGGGGAAAGGAAAACTGAAAGGAAGAGAACATTTTGAGCATTGCTGCAGGCTGTTCATAGTCATGGCTGCACAGACTTAAAAAATGACTGGACTGAGTCTTGCTAACAGTGAAGGAAGAGATGGTGGGCAGGATCACAAAACAGGATCTGCCTGCAGAATGGGCTTGCATTTGTAAGAGCAAAAAATTATCCTTTATTTCCAGCAGAAATTCTTCCCGCTGAGGGTGGGGAGGCCCTGGCCCAGGCTGCCCAGGGAAGCTGTGGCTGCCCCATCCCTGGAGGGGTTCCAGGCCAGGTTGGATGGGGCTTGGAGCAGCCTGGGCCAGTGGGAGGTGTCCCTGCCCATGGCAGGGGGTGGGACTGGATGGGCTTTGAGATACCTTCCAACCCAAACCATTCTATGATTCTAAGATTATTGCCTATATCATTTATTTAAATATCAAGAATGCATCTAACTGAGAAAAAAATCTGGATTTGGATTGTAACACACTGTTCTCCCTGGGTTTTGTTTATCTCAGATAATTCAGTGTAGCAATACTTTCTCATCTCCAGATCTATATGTCACCTGACAACTTGTGGCTGAGTAATATATTTTTTAATTTACCTTCGTTACTTTTTTTTACTGTGTTTTCGAAGGACACTCGGGAGAGAGTATGAATCATTTTCTACCCTGTTGCAATACTCTCTCAAGAGACTGACTACATGGTTCTAATTCTGCAGCTTCAACACCTTTAACTGGTTATGAGCTGCCTTCTTAGTGAGAACTCTCATTAGCGTGTCAGAAGAGGGTAGGGAGCCTATCTGGAACAGTTGCTTTTCTTCTTTATAATCTTTGTCATTAAAATGACAAATACGTAGCACCTATCAAAATAGCACCGCAATCTACATTTTTCTAATGTGAGAAATGTATTGAGAACAGGAAAGTGTGCATAAAACATCCAACCTATCCCTAAAAATGATCAGATGCCGTCTGAGAAATTTGAAAAATTTCAAGTTATGCAGTGTTAATAAAAAAAATAATTTCATGGCAGAGCTGATAATTCTATACAATTGATTATGTGTAGAGTTGAATATAGAGTCAATGATAGTTTCATCCCCAGAGTGGGCTTATAAGGTGGGGACAAATCTCGTGGATATGATTCACATAAATATTGGAGACCGATATAATCCTATTCACAGTCAAATCAGTGGTAAAAATCTCAGTCAGAAAAAAAGGATAATCCTGAATATTTTTGAAAATCCCATTCAGAGAGCTTCCAACGTGCTCTTTCGCACTCCATCTCACCTAGCTGGTGCTTACATAGGCCCAGTTATTATCCAGCATTAACCATTAATGGATTTATTCTCTCAAGAGACTTGTGAGCATGGAAGCAAATATTTTTCTTCTGCTTTACACAGGCACAGCAGAACTCCAGAAAGGTATAAAACCGTCTGCCTTCGAGACCAATGCCCTTATTTAATAACAGAACATGGGAAGCAGCTATAATAATATTTCCCACATTGTCACAAATATTATACTTATATCCTGGTGCTTAGGATCAAAGAATATCTCAGTTCCATGCCCTCAATATCCTCATTCAGTCCTTGGCTTTGTAGATGAGTGTGCCAGAAAGGGCCCCTCATATTCTCAGTCATAGGGATTATTTTTGTCACAGCGACATTTGTCCAAAAGACACTAAACTAAGAATGCTTATTTCTATTTATTCCATGCACACAAGTTAGACATCACCCTCACCCTCCTCCAATCTGATTTTTTAAATGATCTTCAGTAAATAAATTTTGGAGAGCTTTGCACTGGGATTTTCTTGGGAATAGCTCTTAAAAGAGAAAATATCTTTTCCCACTAATGCTTATCTGGATGACAATCGTAGTTTGGGACATGAAAAGGTAGGATTACCAGTACTGAAGAGTAAGAAAATGCCTGACGCACTAATCAGAAAGTATTTGGATTATGATGTGGATTACTTCTGTAAACTTGTGTACACTGAGCTGGCAATAGTACTGCGTATTTATACCTGAGGCAAAGGAATAAAATAGCAGGTAGGAGCAAGCCTGCACGCTGCTGTAGGAACCACAGGGTGAATTGGCTCAGTAGGAATCAGAGCACAGCAAAAAAATAGTTGCCTAAAAGACTTAAACACACAAAACTGATAAATAAGAAAGTACATCTCCAAGCTGAGAACTCAAGATGATGAGACAGATCGACCTCTCTTGGGCTGATGTTATTTATGAGGAGATACTCTTGGACTGAAAAATATCTAAATCTCACAGCATAGCTGAGATCTCGACATTTTCCCTTTTAGTGCTGGACACTGGGTGAGGAAAACTGTGTTTGGTAAGGCTTGAACTGTAGTATGATAAAAAAAACCAAAAAGGTGGATCCAAATTTCCTTTTATATTCTGTAGATTAAAAGATATCTATGTCACCAGCTGTGGATAATGCACATATGACTCTCCTGAACTAGGCTTTGTCCACACACAAGTGTTTGTTTTCCAGTTGTCTCTGCTATGATATAAATCAGTCTTCACTTCTTCACTTCTTATTTTTTCCCACCCCTGTCTTTGATATTCCCATGCTCTATTTCCTGCTCACTTCACTGCTTTCTTATTATGGGAGGTAATTTTGCACAGCATCTCCAGCCACCCTTCCTTCTGCTGCGAGGTAAACTTCTCGCTCCCTCTGGAAAGAGCTGGCACATGGGATGCTGCTGTCCTATGTTGTTCTGCTCTCTCTGCCAGTAACCCTCAGTGACTTCCCTGCTTCACCTGTGTTTTTAATCTCTTCACAAACACATTCCCAATCACTCTTCCTTATTAACAAACTCCTGTTCCCTATAGTTTTTCGCAGCTCTCCCCAGGGAAAAAAGAAATAAAATTAAAAAAAGGCAAATTTCCACACGGTTTTAACTTTCCTCTAGGATTTCCAAAAACTGATGATCTCAGAAAAGGCTCTCAAATGCATTTCGCCTGCTTTTTGTTGTCTACATCCCACTTGCAATTTTGTTACTGTAGATTTGTTTTTCTTTCTGAGAGAGTTGGGGTTGTTCAGCCTGGAGACGAGAAGGCTGCAGGGAGACCTCAGAGCAGCTCCCAGGGCTGAAAGGGGCTCCAGGAAACCTGGGGGGGGGGGGCTTTTTACCAGGGCATGGAGTGATAGGATGAGGGGAAATGGCTTTGAACTGGGAGGTGGAAGATTTGGATTAGACATTAAGAAGCAATTCTTCACACTGAGGGTGGGGAGGCCCTGGCCCAGGTCACCCAGGGTAGCTGTGGCTGCCCCATCCCTGGAGGGGTTCCAGGCCAGGTTGGATGGGGCTTGGAGCAGCCTGATCCAGTGGGAGGTGTCCCTGCCCATGGCAGGGGTGGGACTGGATGGGCTTTGAGGTCCCTTCCAACCCAAACCATTCTACTATTCTATGATTCAATGGGAGAAAACAGTTTTAAGGGTGTGATGCATCTGACCCACTTTCTAAGGATGAACAAACTCATATACCAGAGTGATGTCTTTCTCTTAACTGCTATTATAGAGAGTCTAAACAACCAACTCTAACATAGACATCGGCATTACGGACACCTACGTTGCTGGCTCCTACACCCAGTCAGGTTAAACTGGAGGAACAGGAGCCATTGATATGTTCAAATGTCCTATGCAACTTGTGGGCAAAATTCTTCAATTTCTACTCCTAGCCAAATGCATGACTCCTAGCAAGACAAGATTAATCTGGTTTTCAGATACCAACATCACATTACAAAACTAAATGCTGAGTTTTACTGAGATGTAGTTAGAAACACAGCATAGTTTTCTTTGGTATTTGAACATTATTGTTTCAACTCCATCCACACTGAAGAGGTTATGAAGCACTGCAGCTGAAGAGAGTTGCTGTCACATCATTTTCCTGCAGTTAAGATGCTCATATAAAGATGTAAAGGAGAGTCAGTACATCTCCCTCTTTCTTCTGAATTTTAACTGGGGAAGCTCAAATTCTCCCTGTGTCCCAAGCGCAACCTCAGGGTGCTCTTGGGCTGCAGCAGCAAAATCTGGGCCAGCTGTGAGAGGACTTCCATTGAACATGGCCAGCCTAAATGCATTTGTCCTCATCTGTCTCTTCTTTACTTTTCAGCTTTGACTATATTTTCCTTTCTTGAGAATAGTCTGGAGTTCTAGCAATGTCCTTGGAGAAATACCTTGCCTGAAAGAAACATTTGGTTAAAATTACAGTGGAAAACAAACAATGCTGTCTGCTGCCATGTTTCCCTGAAATCCCTGCTCTGCTGTTAAGCAAGAGTCTCGGTTCAGCAAAGAAAGGGAAGACTGGGATTTTAGTTGGTTATGTGTGTATGTGAGGGTTATTATCATTATTTAAATCTATGTTATACCTCCAGAAGCAGCCAGACTAATGGTTTCACTATCTAGCCACTTCATGGAGCACGTATAGACTATCACACAGTCAACCTGCTTTGCTCACTAGTTTGACAGTACCTGGACAGTGTTTTATTTATTGGTGCTTTTCATAATCCCTTGTGGTGTTTCCTCTACACTACTGAAACTCTGATGAGGAATTGCTCCTCTTGTCTGCTCTGTTGTCCTTATTGTTTTCTTTCTTAAATCACATTTTCACACTTACCACTTTTACTGAGTTTAAATTTCTCACTTGCATGCCTTAGTGCTGTGTCTAGATGTTAAACTTTAGATTCATCTTACCAAAACTAGCAAGAATTTTAGTTATTCATGTTCTTTTTATAGAATCAGAGAACCACAGAATAGTTTGGTTTGGAAAGGTCATAAAATAATAGAATGGTTTGGGTTGAAAGACACCTTTAAAGATCATTCAGTCCAACTCCCCTGTCATGAGAGACACCTTCCACTAGATCAGGCTACTCAGAGCCCTGTCTAATGTGACATTGAGTTTTCCTGGGAATAGGGCATCTACCACCTCTCTGGTGGGCAACAAGCATCAATGTTTCTAGTGTCTGTTTTTCACCACTATCAGTGTAAAAAAATTCTTCCTAATATCTAACCTGAATCTCCCTTCTTTTAGTTTAAAATCATTAGTCCTTGTCCTGTTGCTACAACTCTGCTAAAAAGTCTGTACCCATCTCCCTTATAAGTGCCCTTTAAGTACTGAAAGGCCACAATAAAGTCTTTCCGCAGCCTTCTCTTCTCCAGGATGAACAACCCCACCTCATAGCAGAGGTGCTCCAACCCTCTGATCATTTTTGTGATCCTCCTCTGGACTCACTGCAACAGGTCTGTGTCTTTCTCATCCTGCATCCAGAGCTGGACACAGAACTCCAGTTGGGGTCTCAACAGAGCAGAGAAGAGGGACACAGTCACCTCCATTGACCTACAGACTATGCTTCTTTTGATGCAGCCCAGGGTAGGGTTGGCTTTCTGGGCTGTGAGGGCACATCGTTGGCTAACATCCAGTTTTCTATCCTCTAGTATCCCCAAGTCCTTCTTGGCAGAGCTGCTCTCAACCCCTTCATCCCCCAACCTGTATTGATAGCAGGGGTTGCCCCAACCCAGGTGCAGGACAATAGAGTGTTACAGCATAGAAAAAGCTATTCTAGGGCACAGTTCCTTTTGTCTTGGTGATTAGCTGTGAAGGGAATTCAGGACAACTGGCTCGGAGATAAACACATATGTCGCAAAGTTAAGCGAGATTGATTCCTCTCCTGGTATGCAGCTCTCCAGTCTGCCTGCCAACAGGACTGTGCTTCCTTTCCCATTTCCCTCTCATCAGCGTCTCCCAGGTTATTTCCTGGGTACCAAGTGGTAGTGCAGCATTTCTCCAGCAAACTAGCTTCACTATAAACTAATCTTCACTCAATCACCTCGACAACCACTTCTTTCCTGGCCTTAAAACACAACAGCTGATTCATCCAAGACATGAACCAGCTTGATTTCTGTGTTTTGCATAACGCAGAGAATGACGCTTAGTGAAAGGCGGTCTGGTTTTTAAAGAAGTAAATACAATGTTCATTAGGGGGAAAGGTGTGCCTGATAACATCCAGAAATCGAAAAAACCCACAACATGTGAGAAAGCAAGTATTCTTGTCCTAGCAAGTGAAACGGAAGGTCAGAGTCAGAGATCCTGTGTCACAGCAAGAGAAGAGTGTTCTTTAAAAACTGAACTACATGGGTTGCTTCTGAACTAGTTTTTAATACGGGACAGGGAGACAGAGGAGGTAATGAAATGGTTGGACTCGATGATCCAATGGGTCCTTTCCAACCTTGTGATTCTGTGATTCTGTGAAAGAGTAATGCAGTCGATGTGTTTTGAACTCTACATAAAGCTCATCCTGAACCTCCTGAAATCTATAGTAACGTGAACATCCCTATCACACAGAAGAGGGGAGGAATTTCCTATTGAAATTAATGATCAGAGCTGTCTTAACATCACATTAATATGGCTAGAATGCATCCAGGTCCTGGATCACTTGTTACTTGAATATTTAGCTGAAGTGTCTCAATGTTGAACTCCCACCTGTTCTGGGTTCAGGCTGGATGGTACAGAGCCAAAGCAGGTTTTTCTGACACAGCAGAAGAGATACATCAAGTCAGATTGAGCTCATCTAAATTTTGTCATCTAAAAATTAGAAATTTAGTCTTTCTTTTTTCATAGCCAATGCAGAAAACAATTTTCCTGCTGTTTTCTGAAGATATAGCCTGCTGACTACAGCAGGAACCTATATTAGTGGTTAGATGGGACACTTGTCTGTTATTAAAGCTGCAGGGACATGACAAAGCTGTTGAAGAGGCCATGTAAAGCCTGGACATGACATGAGAAACTGCCAGCTGTAGTAGGCAGCAGAGTAAGAAGCTGACAAAAGCTACACAGATGAGACACAGAATGATAGAATCCTTAAGGTTGGAAAAGACCTCTCAGAGCATCCAGTCCAACTGTCAGCCCACCACCACCGTGCCTACTAAACCATGTCCCAAAGTGCCACAGCTATATGTTTTTTAACACCTCCAGGGATGGAGACTCCACCACTTTCCTGGGCAGCCTCTGCCAGTGTTCCACTACTCTTTTGGTGAAATTTTTCCTGCTGTCTAATCCAAACATCCCCTGATACAATTTGAAGCCTTTTCCTCTCATCCTATCACCTGTCTCTTGGGAGAAGAAACCGGCATGCATCTCACTACGACCTCCTCTCAGGCAGTTGTAGACAGTGATGAGGTCTCCCCTCAGCCTCCTCTTCTCCAAACTCAATAATCCCAGTTCCCTCAGCCACTCTTTATAACCCTTGTTCTCCAAACCCTTTTCCAGGTGCATTGCCACTCTCTGGGCACACATACAGCAGCTCAACACCCTTCTTGTACAGAGGCACCCAAAACTGAACCCAGGATTCGAGGTGCAGCCTCACCAGCACCGAGTACAGAGGCACAGTCACTTCCTTAGCCCTGCTGGCCACACTGTTTCTGATACAAGCAGGGACGCTCTTGGTCTTCTTGGCCACCTGGACACACTGCGTGGGGGGGGTGCCTGGAATTCACAAGTAGTTAAGGGTCTTTATGTCAGAAGCACCTAATTTCACATATAATTGCAGGGATTATTGGAGACCTCTTGATTCACTGAGACCAGACCTTTTGTCTACCCATACCAAAAGTCAAACGTACTTCTGTAGTCAAGAGTACCAAAGAGACGGTGGGATGATATGGGATAGAGTGTTTTTGCTAGATTGATACAAAGCAAGTGTTCTTGTACCAAAAAAAAAATAAATAAATAAAACCCCATCACTTATCTCTCTTTCCCTGTCACGATCAATATACTTTATTACATGTATAAAGGAGAACAGCTTAAGATGAGAGAACAGGTGGATCCATCCTCAAAGACAAACCACCACTTCATCATTAGGCTTCTGCCCTGATAGGCTAAAATACTCCTCTTTCATGGACAGACAGGAGGATTGAGCTCAAGTATCCTAAGTCAGCCACAAAGTTTAAATGTACATCAACAAACTAAATAATTCCAGATTCTGTCTTTGGCCAACTGCATGATCTGGTCTCCTCTGTGTTATGAAACCCTCGTAGCCTCAAATCGCAGTGGCTGCATCTAGCCTGTTTGTTAAGAATAGTTTCAGGCTTGCCCCAGCACAAACACTGTTCCTCAGAATTGATTAAATGGTGCTAATTTTCCCTGAGCAAAACTGTACCAGCAACCACAGTGAGTTCTGGTGCCTCAGTCTGAGTCCTGGTAGTGCTTCATTTTCTACAATGGATATAACCAGAGACATGAGCACTGCTTCACCCTGACGCTTATCTCTGAATTCAATCCAAAACTCTTCTTTTCTTTCTTCTGGCTTAGCCAAATTCCCCATTGATGTGCAGTCAATCAAAAAAGAAAGAAAAAGTATAAGAGACAGTATAGTTTAACCACAACAATCAGCATTATTTGAAGAAAGCAAGCATGACCAGGGAAAGTAGGAGGGCTTCAGCTGCCTTTTGATTTGTTTTATGCCAAGATCATCATGCTGCAATCAGTTAGTCACGTCATTTTTATTATGCCTCATATTTTATCCTTAATTATTTCCCATTTTCTCAGATCTGACTGAAATAAAACCTGAAATTATTGGCTTCAGCAGGGCAAAGCCTAGTAGGAAGAGTACACTATAAATACAGTCTAGAAAGATATAGCTATTGCCTTTATTTGACAACCTAACTGTTCCCCAAGCACTCATCCACCAGCCTTATAAAAGGAAATGCGGTTACTGAGGTCCAAATTCACCGTTGGCTTAAGTGTGTGCAATTCCACTGTAGTCAACACAATCGTATCAGTTTACTTTCGTGGCGAATTGGGACCCAGACCTTTGCTGAAGTAATAAAAGGTCAGTCAAACATACAGGCAAGAGACCAACTTTTTGTTCAAATGAAAGCTGTGGCTTTCCTCGAAGTTCTCGTCATAGATGATAGCACCAGTTAACAAATGAGCTGAACAGGCAGTGAAAGAATAAACACAGGGTTAGATGAGCATTACAGATGTTTATGGACATGTTATGTTGACTGAGTCGTGGCAAATAACTACATTTTTTTCACCTTCGGTAAATGCAGAGAAGAGTGTCTTAGCTTATCTCATGCTGGAACAGAGTAATAAAAGAGTGAGGCTGAATAACTTTCAGATAACTTACAGCATTTGCCATTAAAGACAAAATGAATCTAATACAAACAAGTCTCTCATACAGCTACGTGTGATTCCCTCTGAAGACACCGGGTTTTGTTAGTAGAACCAAAAGCCTGAATAAGCTCATGAAAACAACACAATTTGTCTTGCAGTCACTCCGTTGTGTTTGGGAAGCTCGTACTGTATGTACAGCTTTGCCCCACCAATTCTCTCTAAGGCAGCTGGAGTGATAGTAAACAGCTAGAGAAAAGGGTGAGTCCCACTGGCTGGATATGACTTTGTCTCATGGTAACAGAGTCTCATTCACTCATATTATTCTACTGCTTAGGAGTACAGCAGGATATTGGCTAAGATTTACGTTGTCTAAGTTAGGAAATTAGTTTAAACAGCTCAGTTTAAACCTAGGCTCTCTCTATAGTCAATGGAAACTGTATAATTAGTAAAAGTGATTACTGTCCTGATAACAATTCTCCACAGCAAAGAGATTTTTGTGTTGCCTGTACCACAAACAGAAGAAGATGTGCATGTAGGAGGACTTTGGACAGCAATACAGGAAGTGACCAATAAAGTCAAGCGAAAGTCACAAACGACCAATAATAATGATAGTAAATATGTTACAAAGCAAGCTTACAGCACTGAATCTACAACAATAGTATTCAATGTCTTGCCTGTGTTTCTGGTTATCAGCCTAAGACACCAGAAGGAGCTACATGAAACAAGCGTCAGTTGTGTGACAAAAGAAAGCAACAAGGACTCAAACAAAACTGCAAAGATAATGAAACTTTCAGAATATGTCCAACTGATATTTACTTAGCAGTAGAAAATGTTGGGTCAAGGATTAAAGTGGATTAAATCCTTTTAGATGTTAGATGGTTGGAGATACCATCTCATAATGGGTAGTCAACCTGCTAATCCCAGTTACCGTGGCCTTATAAGAGTAATGATAACAGCAGATAGATCTTAAATAATTCCAAGATCATCTTGTTGTCTTTTGCAAGGATGGCTTTCTTCTTTGCAGAGAGGGCGCTTTCATTTAGCAGAACTGAGAAGCTGTGGATACATGGCCTCCATGCACAGGGGAGAAATTTGTTCAGTGTCTCAAGTTAGTGTGTTTCAGCCATTAGACCACAGAACATATTTATTCCCAACTATTTCCATTAACTCTGTGTACTTGATAAAATTATCTTGATACATAGAGTTAAATATTGGTGTCTCGTGGTTTAGGCTGTTGGCTTTTATCTTCTTAACCAAGTACATCATCACCTATAGCTCTAAATAAAAGGGAATAGGAACAGCTATTTACCTTGAAGCCAGCTGGCACGGTGTCCCTCCTATCTATGGATAATCTCTCATAGATCTAAACAGGTCTCTGCATGCAACCTGTCTGCTGAGAACGGCCCCTGGACTCTGCTGCTCTTGACCCAGGCCCAGACACTCTGGAGAATCACCAGTTGGCCTAAGCTGTGAACTGAACAATTAATTTAACAATACAGTTGACCTAATTCAAGGCCTGGACCCGTATTCTGGCCTTGATCAGCTTGCAGTTGACCTTAATGAATATGCTGCACAAAGATGCGTCTTATGTATTACAGCAGAGAGGAAAGAACTTCAGTATAGGGCATGAAAATCTTTAATTTTAGTGCCTTAACGTAGCGGCTGTTCCTGAGAGGCAGTGTTGTTATTTTATCATATCTTTCACTTGCAAAGATTCAGGTGCAATACAGAAAAATAGGCAGAGAAAATAGGGCTGGACAAGACCTCAGGAGATCTTTTAGTCCATCTTCTTCCTCAAGGTGGGGTTTTCTACATCAAACTGTTCATGACAGATGTTTGTTTAACTTACTCTTAAACCCATCCAATGGTGGAGATTCCACCTCCTCCCCAGGCAGTGGTAGCCTAAACTTAGAAAGTTTACCTAATGACTAATCTAAATCTTCCTTGCTCAGTTTAAGCCCATTGCTTCCCATCCTATTTGCAGTAGATATGGAGAACAAGTTATTTCCTTTATCTTTGCAGCAACCCTATCCTTAGCTGCCACATATTGTCCTCTCTCTCTTCTGTTTTCTTTGCTCACAAAATTAATAATAACCCTAAATTAAGAACATAAAATATTTAATAGCTACATTAATTCCACAGACATTATATTCAGCAGGCTACTTGTAAAGGTAAAAATTGCATATGTGGGATTTTGCAGCAGTGTGTTTGTTTTAGACACATTGTATTTTGTCTTTCGTTTGGGAAAGAGATTGTTTGAGTCATGAAGGTTGCTTTTCAAATATTCAGGACAACCTGCCTTTTCTTTTAACCCTCCAAGGGTTAAGTCCCTTGCTGATAATTCCCTTTGCGAGTCAGATCCTTCATTACAAGTAGAATCCTTACAGGAGGACGTATTTCCTTTTCTTAACTGGAGCATATCCAATGATCCGGGGAAAGCCCTGTCTCATAACATTGGATCGAGCCTCCAACAAGAAGAGCAAGGTGGCATCAGCCTCTTCCTATTTAGCCATGAGCCAAGGAATTGCACCAGCACAGAACTGACGTGCCGAGCACATGCAGCAAAGTAGCAGCTCAATCTGTACTGCAAATAACCCCCTTTCATGGCTCAGCATGGTTGCTGGCCCTGAGCTGTCGTTCCAGTAATTGACATAGTTGCCCAACGCTAGAAAACAAACTCGCAAACTATTCTCATTAGACATCCCCCTGGTTTGCTGCTCCGTTATTGTAAAACCCAAACACTGAGCTTCCTACCAGCGTGGCTCTGGTTTTAATTAGTTCTGATGGCACTGGGCGAAGCGCCAAGTCAAAAAATGAACTTCCTGTGATTGAGGCTTGTTGCTCAGTGTGTCGCTTCCTCCACACAGAGATTGTTTTCACATTTTCTGAAAAGGAGCTACTGACAGAAATAATATGAGTTTTTACTGCTTTTGATTATTTTTTATTCTGCCTTCTTTGCTTATAAAAGGCGGCTCAAAGTCAGGGCTCCTTAATGTTACTGTGTCATTATTTCGCCTTTGTGTGACTTGGCTGATTAAAGACATCCTAGCAGATTAATTTTTTTAATAGAATAAGCACAGGCTCCTGTTAAAAAAAATTTAAGACCAAGGACTTTTTAATGTTTTAAATAAATGAATTTGGATATGTTCAGGCATGGGGAGGGGCTTGAGGCTTGGATTCAACAGCATAAGTTGTCACAGGTTGAGTAGAGGCGAGTGAAATGACAGATGAATTTGATGCAAAAGCAGAATTATGTCTGTATGTGGGGATGTGTTGAGGTATTCTGTGTCTTAGCAGTCTTCTTCATTTCTTCTTCTGGAGCTTCTCAAGTTAATTTCTCATGAAGCAAGACTCGAAAATGATCATTTCCCCCTTCAAACTTAAAGCCATTCCCCCTCCTCCTGCCACTCCAGGCCCTTGTAAAAAGCCCCTCCCCAGCTTTCCTGGAGCCCCTTTCAGCACTGGAAGCTGCTCTATGGTCTCCCCGCAGCCTTCTCTTCTCCAGGCTGAACCATCCACCTCTCTCAGCCTGTCCTCAGAGCAGAGGTTCTCCAGCCCTTGCATCATCTCTGTGGCCTCCTCTGGACTTCTTCCAACAGTTCCATCTCCTTCTTACATTGGGGATTCCAGAACTGGACACAGGACTCCAGGTGGAGGTCTCGCAGAGTGGAGCAGAGGGGCAGAATCCCCTCCCTCCCTGCTGCCCACGGTGCTCTGGATGCAGCCCAGGACATGGGGGGGTTCTGGGCTGTGAGCGCACATTGCTGTTTCATGTTGAGCTTCTCCTCCCCCAGCACCCCAAGTCCTTCTCCACAAGGCCGTTCTCAATCACACCATCCCCCATCCTGTACTGAAACCGTGGATTGTCCTTCCCCAGGTGCAGGTTATCACAAATTCTGGCACTGCAATCATCCAAATTAGCAGCCGAACCAGGGGATGAATCTCCCCTGCCACATGACATTCCCTGGAAGAATGCTTAACTATTTGACACACAGGAAGGTCTCTCACAGCAGTTCTGTCCTTTAAAAATTTCTTTTTAAAAGGTGACTTGAGAGAAAAAAGGTAAGTTCATCCTGAAAGCTTCTGAACCCCGTTTGTGTAGTGGGGTGCAAGCTGTGACAGGCTGGTTGCCACTGCTCAATTACTTTGTGACAGTCTCATTTCTGTGAGTGTATGTAGAGACAAAAAAAAAAAAAATAAGAATCATGGACCAGATACCTTAGAAAAGATGTAAGTGCTGTTTAAAATTGAGATCCTGGACAATAAAATGTTTTAATTACTTTCATTAAGACAGGAGTTTGATTCCATTTTTTCAGTCAGTCTCTTGTCCAAACCGTTCTGGTTATTTTTCCTCTTCTTGAATCCATATGCAAGTTTGATTTAATATACACTTTCTTAACTGCAGAAGGAGTGGGTGCTGAGAGGGAACGAGTATTCCAATTGCCAGTGATTTCACATCAGTGGAAGTCAAAGGCATCTGCAGTTTTGGAATCTGACTTCTTGAACTCTGAAATGCACTTGTAACATCGTTTGGGGAATCAAGCAGGTTTCTAAATATGGTTCCACTCACCATCGTCATATAAAAGCATGAGCTGAAGTCCCAGCCACACTTCTGGAGGAAAGTTTGAAGATACAGGATCACAGCATCATAGAATTTTTGAGCAAATGCAGACTAGACAGGATACCCTATTCATCTGAAAAGCTGCTTAGCCCTGTGTCTGTTTAACTGAACTGAGCCCAGAGGTTTGCAGAATCAACGAATGGCTGAAGTTAGAAGCAGCATCTCAAGACCATCTTGTCCAACCCGCTTGCAGAGTTCACAGTCGTCTTGAGCAGGTTGCTCAGGGCCACGTCCAGTCAGCTACTAAGAAGAGTCCGGTTCTGTCTTGTTTTGTCCCTCCTATTAGTTATTTATATGCACGAGTAAATTCATCCATGAGACTTCTTTTCTCCAACCTGTATGATCCCAGCTGTCCCAGCCTCTCTCAGCATCTCAGATGCTCCAAGCCCCTGATTGTCTTTGTTGCTGTTTACTAATCTGCTGATTAAAATGTGGCACCTTTCTTTTGTCCTTTTTCCCTTCCCTGCTCAGTCCTCACCTCCTTTCCCTACACAAGTTCCATGGAAAGGTCCTTTCAAATTATCCTTTTTCTATCCTAATTTTTCAAGGACTGTGCTGTAAGATCTTGTCTCCCTGGTGGTATTTTAGGTGCCTAACTCCCAAAAGCATGTAATTGCCTCACTCTGCTTTACAAATCCTGATTTTCAAACGGTTCCACACATCAGGTGAGAGGATGTATACAGGCTGCCTTAATTAACAAAGCTCCCTCTGACTGAACAGGGTACCAAAGCCTAGTTCTTAAAACCTGTGCTCTTATATTTAGCTTACACGTTTGAAGACAGAATAGGTCATAGTCTTCAGCGCTGAAATTCCAAAGCAGGCACTGGAGTTACACAAGGGATTAATTTGATTCTGTATTTAGATTAACAGTGCTCATATAAATACTGAATTAGAGCTGATGTCAATCTTTTATGCTAATTGCTAGCTAGACCCCGTACAAAGACACGCTTTGCTTGGACCACTTCTGTAAGATTGCTATCTATCACACGGGGAGAGCTTTACGCATTTGCTTTCCATTAGCATTAATAGGAGCTGCCCACATAAATCACTCATCACCAGCAAGAAAAGATAAAGTCTTGCTAAGTTCAGAAAACACAGGCTTTCTCAATTGAAAAATCTATTAATAATAAAAAACCTACAATGTAAATATCTGACATCTAAACCGTATCGTAACCCTGTGATATGAAACAAAGCAGTCCATGAAGTGATTGCTTCAAGGGGAAACACTGCTTGGCTACTTCCAAACTTGTTTTAAAAACTCATATAACTTCTCCAGTATTGGTAAAAGCACCAATAAAGCAAAGAGCTGCAGAGGAAGGAGGAGGAGCAGGAGCACAGTCATTTCAATTGTTATTTTTATTGTCCTTTATTTATCTCTGCAAGATAGTGACAAATCCAATAAAACACCTTGTTATACATGTAGAGATGACAAAGATTGCTAGAAATAATACAAAAAAACAGCTCTTAGCTAATCCACATGTAACTGGGCATCGGATTATTTAGGCCAATACGCTAAAGGTGTCCAGACACAACGCTTGCTGCTTTGTTCCTTGTTGCTGTTCTTTACAAAACTGATGTAATTTATCTCACTAGGGCAGGAAAACTCATAGATCATTGGCCTGGACTCCCTGGTACTTGGCACTGGGCCAGCCCTGATTATGATCTCTGTAGCTCTAAGAGCTGGTGATATATAAAAAATAAAAGCAACATTTCTTTTCCCTTTCTGGTGGTGTAAATCTGGATTGATTCTAGTGAGGATACAATAAAGTAACACTGAAAAATCAAAAATAATCCAGTTTCAGCCATCATGTTGCCATCATTTAATCCTTTATCTAGAACTGAGTGCTATTTTTTAAAGGAAAGCTATAAATGGGTTGCAAAGAGTCTTATCTGTCTTTCAACATACATGCACACATCTATTGCTTTGTGTTTCTTTCTCTACTTAGCAGGACAAAATTAAGCATTAATTAGAAGTCGTTGGTACAGCACTGTGCCATTAAAAGTCACCTATCACAAAACAAACTTGATACAATGTTACTTTCACAATTAATGTCTAATCAATTGCCACTGATGAAACTGGCAAAGCGAACGTTGTGTGCATGGGTGGGGTGTAAAAGAGGGGAATGATTTCTCTTCAGAAAACATCATTTTGTCTAATTTAAAATACATCATGGGAATATATCTATTTAAAATATATTTTTGAGTTTCACAGGTGAGTGTCTAACAAAATGATTCGGTTTCTTTCAAATTCTTTTCTTGCAGAGAACACACAGTTTGGGCTTTCTGATGCCACAGTGTTCTGTGCCATTGAGCAGAGTTTATTTAACTTGAAAACATCCCCAATAAACTCCTGTCATGACCCCAAAACACTGTGGTAGATCCTTGGTGTCTACTTAAGAAAGATAAACAGCCTTAAAGAAATAAAATCTGCAGAATCTACCACTTCCCCTGGAAAGCTATCCTTATGGATGCAGTGAGCTCTTGGCTAAAAATCTGAGGTTTTAGTTTATCCAGCCACAAAACTGCTGGACCTTACGTCTCTGTCTCTTTGTTACATTAAAGAGCCTTCCAGGGTGGCATGAGACTTCCCTGGGCAGGTAACTCTGGGTGTGCTGATATAGTTCATGAACTGACATAACGCATTTGAGGCTTGGCCAAGGTTTTACCACCAGCCTTCATTATTAGGCGGAGAGGAACAACGCCTCTCTCTTACGGAGCGTGGTGCCAGACAAAGTTTAGATTGATTTTGGCTGCCACTGAGCAACATCTTTCCATTTTATCAAATGTCTCATAAGCTTGGATTCACACTCAGTCCTCAGTCCAAACAGCCACAGAATCTGTGTATGAAGTTGGCTGGAAAGAAACAGCTGTAAGTGATAGCAATAACTTGGAAAAGCTTTTACACCTGTGTGAATGGATGGGCAGAGGGGGGTGAAGTGTTGCACTTGGCAGGAAAATGAGATAAAGAGAACGAAAACTAGTAAAATGCCTACGTATTGTGACTCCCAACATCACACTCTGAATAAGGTGCTGAATTGTATTTATTATCTTTTTAGGATTGTCTGAGATCCTCACAGAAGAAGTATCTCTTGTTTCTTATCTGTTCAGGACCGATCACAAGGAAATAAAGATAGACGGGTGAGCAAAGAGACAAGTAGATACTAAGAACATCTTTCTCATCTCATTTAGATTGGATATTAGAAAAAATTCTTTATGAAAAGAGTGGTGAAACATTGGAAGAAGCTGCCCAAGGCAGTCATGGAGTCTCCATCCATGGAGGTGTTAAAAAAGCCTGTAGATGCGATGCTTTGAGACACGGTTTAGTAGGCACTGTGGGGTTGGACCGGATGACCTTAGAGGTCTTTTCCAACCTTAATGATTCTATGATCCTATGATTTACAATACAATACCATAATGGGATTCATAGCAAAGTGGCAGTGAGCAGTGCCCTGCATGTACTTCATACAGCTGAAACAAAAAGGTAAAGTAGCCATGGTGTAAATGCAAAGAACATGGAACTACTCCTCATCTATGCAGAAGTATATGAATAGGTTTCTGGTGATAGTATTTTAATTAGGAAGCTTTCTTTGTTAAAGCCACAGGTCATTCTGAGGGTGCGCAAAAGGATCCAGCAGAACAAAAATAATAGAAATAATCATTAGGATGAACCTGCTGAAAATACAAGGATGACAATGAAAAAGAAAGCCTTGTTCTTATGAGTGCTAATAACAACAGACAGAACCTTTGCAAAAAAATGTGTAGTGTTGATATTTTCCATTTAAACACTTTTACCCAACAACGTTGAGACCTTCCATAAAAAAAAATCAAACCAAATCCTCCCAAAACATGCAGTAATTGTACAGATCCCTATGTACGCAGGCACACAGATGCGGTGAAAGAAGAGATGCCATGATAGGAGAAGAAAATCAAAAAAGAACAGAAATGGCTGATTCTTTCTTTGTGACATATTTTCTCTCTCATCCTTGCATATTTGCATTAAAGTGATTGTGAATAATGTACATTTGACCAGTGCTGTCTGCGGAACTAATGCCTATTAAAGTGATGGGAAGTAGCATATGTTGTGCCTTGGGCAGAGAAAGTCCAATCACCCCCACTGTGTGCAAGTCTCCAACTAAAATGCAGGACAGCCTGGGTTTTATCCTAAATGAACCCAGCAGGGAGAAACAGGACATAGTCCCTCATTCCACATTTAAGCTTCTAAACTAAGGTTTAAAGAGTTAGATTCAGAAAAAGGGAAATGTGACATCCATCACTTCATTTGCACTTGGCCCAAATGCTATTTAATCTTTTACCGGTGCCATCCACGCAAAGGAGAGTGGAAAGGCAGCGGCAGTGGGCGTGCAGCCAGTTGTTTCAGGAACTGAGATGCTTTTGCTTTATTGGTACCAAAGGAAAAAAAAAAGGAAGGAAACAAAAAAGGGGGGTAGAGGGGGAAGGGAAGAAAAAGAAAGAAATAAACCCTCCACCACTCTGCTCCGGTTATTCTTTCACATTTTCTGCTGGTACACAATTTTGTCAGTAATTGCAAAACAGTTTGGGTTTGTTTGGTTTCACTTTTATGTTCCTGCACTGCACTGGAAATGTTCTGCTATTTGAACAGTTTGTAAAGCTTTTTGAGTCGCATTACATAATCTTCCCAATGACCTCCAGCATCAAGTTCAGATCTAAAGCCGTCTTTCTTCTACCTGTGCGAACTCGATAGCTGGGGAAAAAAAGAAAGGCAATTACCGAACTGTGTGAGAATAACAAATTCAGCTGAACTAAGGAAATAAAATTTGCCGAACTGTCATGTTTAGATCTGTAGCGATGGATTTTGCTTCATTACCTTCAGCATTACAAAGAGGAAAGGGGGCAGGGGTAGGAGGGGAAGGAGGCAAAGTCCTTTTTTCTATTATAATATCCATAGGAGGAATTTATTTCCACTTCCAGTGAAATAAATGGGTCTTAAATAGAACTGCATCTCTTCATGATGTGGAAAAACATTCACTGCCAATGTAAATCAGGAGCAACTGCAATGAAATGAATGGCTTGGCATGGAATTCCAATTACAGTGGTGTTAGTTCTGAATATCCCACAAACTTGAGTTTAGTGCTTAGAAGGGAGACTGAAATTTCTTCTGTTTTCGGCGTAAAGGTAAACTGAATAGTTAGTTTGATTTGTAATCTTGATAGCAGATAATTAGCATTCCATAAACATTAATTATTGCTGGTTGAGTGTTTCAGGGTTGATATTTTTAATTGCTTCTTCATAGAGTCAAAAGTAAAAGTTCTGACAGTAGTTAAGAGTCTGACTCTGTCTGAGAGCTACGACTGAAATTCAGATCCAGAAGTCCAAAGTGAGTTTCTCATTTGCACTTCTACTCAGTTACTGACTGTAGATAGGAAACATCCCCAGTTTTTGTCTGTTTATTGTTGATGCTATTTAACTTTAAAAAGTAATCAGTAAATAGGAAAAATAAAAAGAGAGGGACTATATTGCTGAGATAATTACAAGAAGAGGCTATTCCCACTAACAGAGCTTAAATTAAATGATTAGACTTCCACTATGTTCCTCACTGTTGCCTAGGAAATCTAGACTGACTTTGGAGAAATTATTTTAGCTTTTATTTCCTCCTTTTCCTTATCTTCCCTGTGTAACTCCTTAATACCAGCAATAATAAAAGCACTATTAAATACTCCGAAACCGCAGCTGGATTTCACCACAGGAAGCATCCTACCTGCACACACCGTGGCTCACGTTGCTTTAAGCCACCCTGAGCACATACAGCCACAAAAATTGGCAGCCTCACCCCAGGCTGAGCTGCTGTGCCCCTTCCCTCATTGTTATCATTTGAGACTATGGAACCTCACCGTAAGCTGCATCCCCGAACCAGCCTTGCTACAGAGGAAAAGGAGAGGGACAGCATTAGAGTTCAAGCAAATCATTTAGATGACCACTCAACACAAAAACAAACAGTGAGTAAATCTGCATGAAAGAGACGAGGAAGATGTGTGGATGCAGGTGGAGGGTCATCACATTACAATCCAGTAGACCAGTTTGATCTGTTAAGGGCAAGTGTGAGATCACAGCTCTTACAAAAACACATCTTATTCAAACACCTGCCAGACGGAACAGGTCAAGGGAAAGTTCTGGTTTCCTCTTGAAAGAAACTGAAGCACATGGAGGCCTGACCTTGGCCCTGTCTGGATGTGTCTGATCCTAGTTACCTTCACTGGGCCTAATCCTGACCCCAAACTCGACCCCAACTCACGGGCTCATGTCCCCGTCTCCACGGAGGTGCCTGCTGCCCTGGGCTGGATGCTCCCCCAGCTGCCCCCCATCCTGTTCCAGAGGTGGAACTCAGTTCAAAATTAAGATAACTTTGATGTCTACATACAAGTGTTTAAGCAGGCAGGAGATGTTTCTGCTCCCATTTCAGTACAGATGTAACCAACAGAGCCAGGAGAGCCATGTCAGGGTCACTTTGCCACCTGGCACAGTTTGGCCACCTGCATGGTTTAAACTCTTAGCTTCCAAAACGAGACAGGCGGATTAAAACTGCCGCTTGGGAAAATTCTTTGGCCTATGCTAATTCACTTCAGCCTAGAAGATTTTGAGAGGGTATCACAGTGACCCCATTCCTACAGCCCTGGGCCCCTGATTTGGTTTGTTTCCTAGAACAGATGTTGCTTACATACCTGCCCTAAGAGGAGACTGATTGCTCTCCAAGCTCCATAGACTGTATTAACACAGAGTTTAACTCAAGTACTCAGCCACAGGTGTCTAGTGCCACTTGGGATAATGCAGGGTGTTCCATCAAGAGTTCAAGCTCCTTATCTGTATCTGACAACCTGACTTGGATGTCTTGGGGACTTAGCAGTCTCCAGCATTGTAATAGTACTACAGATCTGGGTGACTCAGTCAAGCCTGTTTGGGGATTTTAGCCATCTAGACATAAACGCTTAAATTTAGGTGTATTAATCAGAAAAAGAATCCCATGTGAGAATTCCTGAAGGTACCACTGCCTCCACCACCTCAAGAAGCTGAGGGCAAAAACCTCACCCTGACGGATCCTTCAGTCAGGCCCTGTTAATATCACAGTAACTGACTTTAAGACAGAGCTGAGTGGTTTCTGACCATACTCTGCCTGCAATCATCGGACACAACTCCCCCCCATGCAGTTGGTGAGAGTAAACTTGAAATGATGGCTTTGCTGGATGAGCAACTCAAGACTGTGAAAGCTTGTCTCCTTTTACCACACTGTGAGTAGGGAGCGACCCTTCAGAGTTACCAACAGCCTGAATCAGCCCCTCATTATCTGAAATTTAAGTGTCGTTGCAGTAAGGTTAGAGACCCTCAAGAAGCCATTTGGATATGTCCAGCTCTCTTTCTCTCCTCTTGCTTATTCCCAAAGTAAACCACCTCCCGTTGATCTTGTAGAGACCATGGTCTTTGCAACTAGTACAGATCAAGGAGCAAAGTCCGGAACCAAAGGTGTTTGACATCTAAATAACACTAGGTTTCAACTTTCTTCCCACTTAGAGGACAGCCATTCCTCCCCTGCAACACTGGGCGCTCAAGCAGGACACAGAGAGTGCTTACTTCAAACCCACAAACACTATTAGTCTCAGTGTATTTTAGATACCAACTTGATCCAGGTCTTTCAAAACTGAGCATTGAAGACAATTCTTCTCGCTGCAGTTGCCAAGAAGGAACAGATTTCAGAGGTCCCAAGTGGTGCTAACAAAAGGTCAGATGTTCCTCACAGAGATACATCAGTTCCTATCAGCCTATGCCCGGTTTCTTTGAGTGTAGCCTCGATGCTCTGTGTGGCCTCATTCCCTCATTTATTTTGACTCTTTGCACTCTCTGCTTTCATACACTTACTCATTATTAGCTAACTTCTCATCATTACTGCTCCACTTTGGATGGTGTGTTTTAAACTACTCCCCCGACACCAGAGTTCAAGCATGGGCACCCTCTTTTCTGTACACCTTTTTTAAATGGTTTTTTCCAAGTTCTGAGATGTGCTCACTGGTATTTACATTAAATTTGCATCATATTTATGTTTTTCCCTCATTTTACAATATTTACTGTTCTCAGTTACGAAACTGGACAGGAAGAAAAAGAGGACAATATGTGTGAATTACAATCTTAAATACAGAGATTTCTAAGACAATAAGAAATCCTTACAGTTATCCAGTCTGACTTTACACACATATCTGAAAGTTATATGAGTAACGTGACTGTTAGAGATAGCCTTCCTCAGATCTATCAACCAATATGACAATGATAACAAAATGATTAAACCAGGATGAGCAGTTGTGAACCAACACCTGGTCAAAATTTCAAATCCAAATTCATCCCTAAGGAAAATAATAAACAATAAATTGAAACAATAAATTTACACACTTTAGATCATATTTGCTATGGAGAAGCTGTTGGGCAAAGGTATACCAAAGTCAGAGAGAACCTCAGAGCTATGCTTTGTGGTTAAATTGTCCTTCTTAAAATCAGTGATACTTTTGCCATTCACTTCAATTGTACTACAATTTCTTTCCTGGTACTTTTTGTACATGCGCTGATATGGTTTTGAAGAAAGCTATCTATTCTGTGACAAACTATGAGTTGACAGAGCTCATGGTTTGGCTTTACGCTAGAAGGAAATTCTATGCAGCGGGAGCTTTTTTACCCCATGGGAATATTGTACCTCACTGTTAAAAACCCTGTAACAAAACCTAGGATATAGTATAAATAGAGTCAATGATGCTACTAGGTCAGTCAAAAAATAGCTAACTCTTTAAGAGACGGCTGGACGCTACCACACAGCTGTACATCTTGTTTGCTTTTTTGGTCCTCTTTTATTGCTAATTTCAACATGCATCTATTTGTCCTATGAGTTGATATGAAATTAGAAGCAGCTACCACCGAGCACAGCTGTTCATTGTCATCATTGATAGCAACAAATATAATCAGTCCAAAGCAAGATCACTCCTCTAAGGGGAAAGTATATTTAGCTATCATTCAAAATCCTCAGCCTGATACCCTTGATAGTGCAGTAACTCACTGTTTTGCCAGTGGGGCTGCTGGAAGTTTCTTTGTTGTGATGGATGCATTTGCCATTACTCACCATTCCGATTCTCCCCTCCCTCCAGCTGTTTTACTGTGGTACAATATCCAAACCCATGAATCTTGCAGGATCGTAGCAGCCCAGTCTGTAACATTCCAGCTTGACAAAATTGGAGCTAATAATTCAAAAGAGCTAAAGCACCAAATGGGGAAGAGTCAAAGGAGGCTTTTCATTAGAAGCATTGACTATTGGGAAACATAGGAGATAAATGGTGGTCCAGTAATCATGCTTGTCGAATCAGAAAGTGTCAATGTATTGATTACATCATTATAATTGAATTAATTACAGCTGTATCTCTCTAGATATTTACCTTGCATCTTGATATTAGGATTTGTTTTTCTTTCCTGAAAGATGAGGATTTTTTTCTGTGTCCTCAGTAGTTTGTTCTGTTTGGGTATTTTCTAACGTGAATTTCACATTTTGCAAAAGAATGCTGACCTGGAAAACGAATCTCTGCTTACCCATGCAAGCATCTCAGCAAATTTCCACTCTGCTGCCTCCTTCCGAGATATTTCTGTGAACCATAGCTAGAAGAAAAAGGGCTTGGTATCTATTTCATTGGAATCAGAATGATAATGTATCCCACGACGTGATGGAGTCTGCTGGCCGCGTCTGTGATGTGCCTGTTGGTAAGCAAGGAACTGGACTGGGAAAGCAGACAGTCCACATGATCCAGCAGGCAGTCACAGACGTTCAGTGTCCGAATGTCTCTCACCTGAAGTCAACAACAACAGGAAAATGAATACTGTGCTGCATTAAATGTAATATTTCAGGAAGAACCTATGTGTGAAAGGGAGGAATGATATTGCTGTTTTTTTATTGGATGTTGATTTGATTTACTTGGTTAATGTTATATTTGATAGACTTGATGTCTGATTTTTGTAACACCTCATCACTTATTTATTTCCAATTGCCCACTTTTGCTTACCTGGAAATATCGGTACAAGAGGATTAGAAATATTTACTAAGTTCTTTCAGGAAAATAGCTGTAGATACAACCAGCCTGGGTGTCTTAATAGACATGGCAGGGTGCTATTCAAAAAGCTCTTTTCACTTTCTGTGATGTTATGACAACATCGTTTATGTATCTTGTCCTTATTTAAAGCTAATGTATTTTTGACTTTCATCTTCGAAGCTGTCATCATAATTAGTCTGGAGTAAATAGGATGAAGTCTGATATTGGATCATAGCTGCTGGTACATCAGAACAATCATTAAGTGCAACACTGATAGGATTCTCAGACTGCTTTGTCTTTGTTTCAATGATATAAAACCTGAAGTATATTTACATCTCTCAAAGACTGAGCCCAGTTAGACTCCAGCACTGGTAACCTCTCCACATGGAGAAATCATTCTCGGTCTCAGATCTGTGCAATAGAAATGCAGAAACCATGAGGTCTAATTTGAAAACCATCCCTTTCTCCCCACTATAAATGCCAGACAATCCTGTTTGTTTGCAGAGGAAGAGAATGGAAGAAGAATCCTCTTTTGAAGGATTCAGAACCACAAGCATGCAAACAGTTTGAGAGCAGAGGGACAAGAGGTTCAGGAAAACACACGCATATTTCAGAGTCTTTAGTTACAAAGCCTCACCAAGGCACATATTTCTGCTTCCTGATTGCTTTCTCCTAGAAAAGGCACTGCTTCATCCCTAAAGCCAGGGACACAGCACTCTGTGGTCCTTGAACCAGAACATGAAGCACAACAGGATCAGCATAAAGACACTTCTGGCTGTGTTGAATACACACCTATGACTTGTGTTAGAAAAGGGAGTTGTGTGTTCTTAAGGAACAGTGGACCTTTACAATAACACCTCCCATCGCTTTCATCAGTCTCTCGATATCTCTGTGTTTTCTTTCTTTTTTATAATATGGTACAACTTGTAGAGTAATAATAATTACCTCACAAGAAAGATATGAAGCTTAATTAAATAAAGGCTGATTATCAGAAACTCGGAGCATGTGCAGCGCCTGTTTGCTATAGCAGTTCTGTTGCTAAGCTTCTCTGCAGATCAAGCCTGGGCTGTACTAGAAGTGATATGAATCATCTGTATCAAAAGAAATATGAGTCATTCAAGGCAGAGCCATCCAAGACCACAAATGAGGCATTATTTTGATAATGAGAGATTTATAGAGGAGACACGGGGAGAAGGATCTCCTGATTCTTTCAACCTAGCCCCTATTCTAGGCCCCTACGCAATCTCCTTAAAAATGTACATAGTCTTCACTTGAACATCTTGGCTGAAAAGGACTAGCCAGCAATTCATGAGAGACAGAAAGCAGATGACCCTCAGTCATTTTTACACTTAAATGCAAACCAGACTTCAAGTTCCTCTAACGTTCTTTTTACTGCTGGTTGCAAGCTGGGACTGGAAGTGGAAATGCCAAAGCATCCCAAAGACAGGCAGCGCTTGTGATGGGATGAGAAGCAGATGTTGAAGAAATCTCTGAAGAGATGATCTTCTCACAGAAATATCAGGCCTTCTTTGTACAATTCAAGTCCAAGGCTTCAACAAACAGGTGTCTGCAGCCTCCACTCCAAGAGAGCTCTCTTTATAACACCTCCTGTGTCACATCCAACAGCTCCGTAGCCCTTTGAAGTATTCTGGAGCATCTCAATGGGATCATGACTTACATGAGTTGCTGACTCAGGTCCTCAGTGTATCTTGATTTAACTTTCCCAACCGAAGATATGTTAAAAAAGACCCTTAATTTAAAGTACTGGTGCTCAGTATTGCTTTGAAAATCAGGACCTTTTCATCACTCATCTTTAACATCAGTCACCAATATTCAGATATCAAAAAAAAAAAAAAAAAAAAAATTCAAGGAGCATCCAAAAAGAGAGAGCTCCACCTTTCAAGGAAAGGCAATGGGCTCTTGCAATCCTGTGGGTATCCTACCTTTCATCCAGAGTGTAATCCTCGGCAGCAGCACTTTTACAACTCACTGGATTTCAGCATGATTTAATTGATTAATTGATGCTCAGAAAACAAGGAAAACAAGGAGTGAGGAGGGAGCTATTATCATGCTAGTGGAGTTGAGAAGGGACTCCGAATCATTCCTCTCCTGTATGACTGCCTTTCTTTCTGATCTTAAAAAGGGCATTGGTCCTGGATCCTTAATACACTTTAATTTCCATGGAATTTAAGTGTCTTACTGCCATCAGCACCATCCAGTCGTGAAGATAACTGCACTGAAGATTATCCAGCTTCTGTGGTGAGAAGTAATGAGTAACTGTTGTAAATGAAGCATGGTCAAATCGGGAAACTCATTGTATTGCCTCTCTTAAAAAATACAGAAACCACAGGTGCAGTTCATCTTTCCTGAGCGTGTTTAAAGTCTTGACGACTTAAGCCACATCACCATGCTTAAAGGTGTAGTGACCACCTGCGGGAATCACTGCAAGTTCCTAACTAGGACAAAAAAATAGGCAATTCCAGAGAGTTATTTATCTCAGCTATATTAAATCCTTATTTTAGGCCTATGTATCTCAAGAATTACCAGTCTTCTCCACAGCGTACAAAGGGAGTCCAGAACAACCTCCTTAGATTTAGATTTCTAACTAGAAGACACCTAAATTCCACCTTAAAAAAGCAAGGAGGCATAATTTTACATTTTAAACTCTAACTATAAAGCTGGGTGTATCTTTTGGCAGAATGTTTACAACAAGGTTTTTCTTCATTAAAACCTACTTTTTTTTTAGAAAATAATAACAGGTTTAAGAATTAATGCATTACATTTTACATGTTACGGATCTACACGGAGCTAACTGAACACAGCATTTTGACTAAAGAGGGTTTTTCAGGGCAATCAAACCAAATGGATATTAAATGAGGATACTGTAAACACATTCATAAAATATTACTTCTTTTTCACACGTGCACTATCATTATTGTTGCCATATACCTGAGTATTAGCATTTTTGCCTCTAACTCTTACAAAATCTCAGAGTGCTTTACAGTGATTAATTAATTAATTATACCTCAAACTCATTCTGTTGGATGGAAAACTACCTGATGGGTTCCCTGAGGCACAAAGTCCCTTACGGTTAGAGAACAAGTGGGTAGAAAAATTAAATCTTTTTGCCTCCTGCTTCACCCCCAAGAAGACACACAGTGCACCACAGGGCTCAGGCTACCATATTTCACCAGTTTGACCAGTTACCTGTGGATACCTGAGGTGGAGTGTAGCCATGGCTGCAGATTGGAAGGTTCATGAAAGGAAGAACAGCTTCGCACTCCACCAAGCACAGGGTTTTAAAATAAGTGGATGTTTCCCTCCTGTTTGTTAAAGCCAAGAGGAATTTGGAGGCAAACTTAAATTTCATTTCTTAAAGAACAGGAAATTTCTCAATGCGTTTGAGGTGCTTGGATTTCTGAAGCACACACGAAGCTCCTGTCGCTAACGCCCGGGGATGGGAGCGACAATCACACTAGAGTTGGCATTAGGCACCTGGACCAAACCAGGCATCCGGCTCTCATGGATGTGTTCAGTGCAAAAGAGGTGGGAGCCTCCAGACACTGATGCATTCAGTCCTAAAACAGGTTGCTAGTTGACTGCTAGGGTTTGATGTCCAGTCTGCAGACATCCAACATGAAGTGAGCTTAATCCCTTTGTAAACAGTCAGCTACTGCTATAATGCAGGTCTTACCCAAATTAAATCAGTTTCTTTTAGTACCATGTAGACCAGACCGCTTGTTTCAAGCCCAAATAAACATCTCCAGTAACAACGAAAACCAAATGTGAGAATTACCAACATAAACACTCATTTTGATGTAAAAATAAACCCTTGTTTTCCAAGGCTGTTTGGCTTAAATCAAATACCCCGCTAACCTTTGAACCAGCATTGGGAAGTTTCCATTCCAATGAGAGCTTTAGGGATGCGTGCCAACAACCTACACTCTATCCCCAGTTGGCAGGAGGTTGGCAAGGATACAAAAAAACATGTTAACAATGATGCTTTTTTTCTGCATATACAGTAAACCTTATGTATATCAACACACTTGTTTAAACAGCTTTTTGAATCTGACTCACAGTCTTCATGAATACATAAAAAGTTCCAGATGTTAAAATGTCCCAGGACGTACATTTTAACCAACTTTGTTCTGCATTTGTAGCCTGACGTGCAAGGGGGGGCATATTGATTAGAATTGCTGGCATACTTACTGCTTCAGTTTTCCTACTTCCTACGGAGCGGTGTTTGCCATGGAATGACTAGTCTTTGTGCTATTTATTCCTAGCATGGTGCTCTTGGGATCCTGGATGCTTTGGAAACACCTTTTGCATCAGGAACTGGAGAGTTGAAAAATGAAATAGAAAAAGGGGGAAATAAAGCGGGCTGAGACCTCACAGGTGCAGTGAGGGAGAGGCTGAGGCAGGAGGAGAAGGGGGTGAGAGCGAAAAGCTGTTTGCCCTTCTCTATCATTTTGCACTGCTCAGGTAAGGCAGAGGTCTGCGTCCAGGCAGGAGGACTGCTCAGCTGCACCTCACCATTGGCATGTCTATTGCAAAGCCCTTCGCACAGGTGCAAAGTCACTGTTTACTTTAACTCTTACCAATTACTAAATTTAAGACTCAGGATCCTCTGTAGCCATTTGCTTTTATTAACAGTGAGCGTGTGTGCACCGCCAGAAGACCGAGGGCTCGGGAGAAACAGACTGCAGAATGTTACAACTTCAGAGAAAACACATTAGAAGCGAGGTATCCTGGATGATTTGCATGAGTGTTGTCATAAAGTCTTAGCAGGGCTTAGAAAGGAGATTTTGTGACTGTTTCTGACCTGTTCGCACTGATGTTCTACCAGTGCCACTTTGCAGATTTCAGTTTAGCTACTTCCAAATACAACTAAATGAAGTTTGGATGCATTTTTCTCAAGTTCTCTCATTATTCTGTTTTTTAAGATGATGGAGCATTTACCACTAGGTCCATAAAAGCTTGATGGAGCCCATGCTCCTCTGCACTTGGATCCAGATCTTGGAACCTTACCCAGATCATTTACCACAAAGACTCGAAACAGGCATCACAAAAGCAGCAGGTACCCACTCGATGGGGTAATCCAAATGATGACATTTAGGCTACCTGACAAGTCAGCAGGCACCATCAGGACCGATAAAGAGCTCTTCAGAGAGTCCATACATGTTTCACGCTATGACTTTTCACAGCACAGTGCATACGTGGTGACAGGAGCAGGAGTTACCCGTCCCAGTACCCAAGCCAGCTGCAGAGCTCTGGTCACTCTTGTTCCCTGGGTCCCATAAATTTTGCATATCTCCCTGCAGAACAGCCCATGCCTGGTGATAGGTACAGAGGATAAGTCCCTGCTTCCTTCCTTTCCCTCCTTTGCACCAAATCTCAGGCTGTAGAATAGCTCATTATGTGGAAGATGGCTTCAGGGCATGAGTGTCAATGTCATCTTCAGGGTGATGATGTTTTAGCTGAACCCGCTCTGGCAGAGTTAGGACTGACCTGTGCAAGTCTAGCTTTTGGGGACCAGAGAACATGAGTCAAACAGACAGTTAACCCACCAGAGACACTCACAATGCAAGGTATCGTATAGAGAGTGGGCAGGTGGTAGGAGCCACAGAAACTTGGCCACAACTTTGGATACACAACAGTTTTCAGGATTGAGGTGGGACAAAATAATCTAATTTGGCCTCTCAACTCAAGCTTCTGGGGTATCAATTTAAAATTAAATGTGAGTGTGAGCTGGCACCCTTTCTATGCTCCTCCAAGAGTGTTGACTAGTTCCCATAGGAGAACATTTGATACTTAGAGGGCCCGTAGGTACCTGCCTTTAGAAAACAAGATTTTAGTGCCTTAAGCTCTAACAGAATCCCACCTCTCCTTAACTCTGAATTATATTTTAGCTATCTGCATTCTCGGTTTCATGTGGCATAGGACTGCAGGCAGTGCCTAAATATAAACTTAGGATTTAGGTCTTATCCAAGTGGTGGGAATGTGGTCTTGTGTCCCGTGAATTTGGCTAATGGTGGCAGAGAAAGGACGGATGAAAGGCAGATGAAGGAGAATACTGTAACACTATAATTAATACTTAAAGACTGGAGGTGTACAAAAGCTTGAGTAGTTCAAAGCTTTTGGCTTTCTAATATTTAGATTAGCAATCTAATCTAATGCATCTCAAACACTAAAGCAATTTATTTGGAATGGATGTGTCAACCTGGAAGCACAGGAAGAGTGAATTCACCTCACTGAACTTTAACCATCAGAAAGCTAGACATCTGTCTACACTGTTTAATCAGTTCCTCTTAAAGTCAGTGAAGAACGACGCAAACCTCTAGAAATGGCCTAATCCATCCTCGTATAAGTGAGATGAAGTGCTTTCTGGAGGATCCTGTCTGCTTCCATTGACTATTGAGAGATGATCAACAGCTTAGACAACTAGTTTAGTTTAGGTACCTACTGTCTAGACATTTAATATTACACGAGACTAATCTACCCCCCAGATATACAGATTCTCTTTAGAAATCTCGTGAGTGTTGTTGCAGTAACAAATACTGCTTTTTCATATTTATGCTTCCCAGAAGCAAGTTCTGATTTGCTAGCATGTCTTTTTCTTCAACAACGATTCATTGTCATTCTCCTCTCCCCCTGTTTAAACACACATATACGTGTACGTATATGCATGTACATAGGATACAGGTGAACTAATGGTACCTGCATATGTAATTCAGCGTGCATGTATTTTACGGCGTTTGGGTTTGTTTGGTTTCTTATGAACAGACAGCTGGGAAGCCTGACAGTCTCCAAGTTTCTGCATCTGAATTCTAGGCAAGGTATACTTTTTGTGATAACTATTGACCACGGACACTTCTGGAACTTAAAAGCCTTATCAAATTGTTAATTATTTCATATGCTTAAGGGTTATTTTAGAACCAGTCTCCCAGGTGCTGTAGTTATCTTGTCCTGGGATACTTAAGTCATGTTAACCTTTGAACCCGTTTCATCATTTCTTTCAAACTTAGCCAGCTAAGGCTTTGAAAGTTCACACTTAAAATTAACCTCTTGTCCTTATCTATAGCTTGTGGTTCTGACTTACAGTCAGTGACTGTCAGCCGCACAGCAGAAATAATCAGCTTTTTGCAGAGAAGAAGAAAAAAATGAGAGAGAAAAAAAAGCAGACAATACATATACCGTCTGTTTATATCCCAATAATATCAAAAGGACTTTTTTGCAGGAAAATAAATTACCAGATAAATAGCTTGCTTGGATACTAAACAGATTAGCCCTTCACGCCATTTAAAGGAAGAAAACTGCTTTGTTACAGGAAAATTATTTTTCTGTCTCCTATCTCACCTGGTGCATTTCCCTTCCATTCTACCGATAATTTCAACATACCTTTTATGAAGAGCAATCCTAGACCCCATTATTGTTCCAAGCTCTGTCATTCACATAGGAAATGAAAAACTGCCCTAACCTTCCTTCCTGCTCATAAAGTCCTGGAAGAGGTGGATAAGACCACAGAATCTTTTGACTTAGGGGACAATTTTTTCTGCATTTGCATAAATCCCCCAGGCAGGCAGGAAGAGACAATATTTCAAACCCAATCCCAAATATTTCATTTGGAGCGGTTATCTCATAATTACAGAGCTGCTGCCAATTAGCAAAAAGAGAAACCTGTAGAATAATTTTGTGCTGTTAGAGATGGAGGAAGGGATGGGGCTGACGGGCTTTAACAAATATTGTGTGCAGATATAGAGTTCTGAACTAGAATGGGCAGTCCCACAGAGTGACCGATGACTTCTTTGCCTGGAGGGTACACATACCCTATACACATCGATCGAAATACCTTCTCCTCGTGAAGATGTTTTCTGTTGTGGGACAGCCATTGCTGCCACAGTGATTTAATAGAACAGTGCAATATTATAGGCGATCTGAGGCACAGACTTTACTCACCCACCAAAAATGCACTGAGAATTTAGAGATAATATAATTATCTTTGGCAGGGGATTAGTGTCCACAGGCAGAAATTCCCTGGAAGCCTGACGGCTGCAGAGGGAAAAAAGGCTTTCCTTTAACATCACCTGAAACACAGTCTGCAGTATCCTCAGTGTCATTTCAGTCCAGAATACAGTGAGAAGAAGAGGATTACCTCTGGGCCATCTGCAGCTCTCACTAAGAAACTTCTTCTTAAAACATCTTAGACTCTCTGTTCCTTCACCAGCAAATAAAACTTTCGGATTTACAGTCATTGCTACCTCACGTCTCACTCTTGAGGGTTTCTAACCCTCTCATTCGCTTGTCTGCACACACGCTTACTTAGGTTTGTAGCACTGATAACTACACAGGCTGCTCAAATCTTTCACTGATGAGCACATGAGAACACGGTAAAGAGAGGATGGGGCTGGAGGCAAAAGTGAAGAACTCTTCCATCTTCATGATATATTTACCACTTGTGAACCAGACATGTCTCATGGTATGTCTCTAAATGAAGAACCTCTATGGCATTTTTTGCAAGTTAAAAGTTGAGTGTAGTTTTCCCCACTTTATCTTCAGGCCATGTGGCCAGGCACGAGGTCAGAGTTCCCTTTGGAAAAGTGATTGCTGGCCTTTTGGCCAACCGAAAGTGTAAAAGATTATCTCATCCAATATAAAAGGTCCACTCATCAACTCTCAGGCCCAGGGATGAGGAAGACACCTTGCAGAGCATGGCTATGCCTACAGCAGGTTACAAGAGGAGCTGTCGTGAGTATGGGATGTTTCCTCTTTGCTGTGCTTCGCTGATGGCTCCAGTGCAGATTCCTCAGAGACCACTTATGTGTTCCTATATCACGTGCATGCAAGCACATGGAATTTAGCTTTGCATGGAGATTCAGTGTCCTAAGGATGAGCTGATATAACCTTCAGTGTCACCTCAAGGCCAATGTGAAAGAACAATACAAATTATCAACACTTACTGCACGAGTTCCCTAATGTAGAAGAAATACTATGTCACCACTGCCTGACAGTCAAATTACTTACATCCCAGTCCCACAGTGCTTGAAATGAGATGGATCTCTGGATATGGTTGGGCAAACTCTATATTTTCTTGGAAGCTGTAGTGCCAAACCAAGTAGGCACTTTCCTGTAGTGGGTCAAAGATCGTATCCAGTACAAATTTGATGACTGCAAATACGTGAAATCAGGGAGAACAAAAAACTCCTGCCTGTCAGCCCTCACAGACTAAAGAAAGTCCACCTGTGGGTGTTACCAGCCTGACCTACAGTGATGGGGTTTCTACCTAATAATTCACTGGCCCCGTGTAATTATAATCAGAACTTGAATTGGTTAGTTCCAAAAAATCCTCTTTTTCCATATATATTCTACAAGGAAAGTTATTTACACATTGGGGATAATTACACCATGTCCTTGAAAAAGATCCTATGATACAGCAATTCCGACCCATCCCAAATGACAAGGGTGGGTCCTCCTCTACAGATCTTCAAGGAAGGTGCTGCGTTGCTTTAAGAGGACAGCAATGGGATTCCATTGCTTTACAGTGGACAGGACTGAAGAAATTAAGGCCAAGCCCTGTCCCTACTGAAATCAATTAGAATTTTGCTACTGACTGAAATGAAAGCTGAATCAGACTTCATAACTGCTTCTCTGAGTACTTTAATAGCTAACTCTGTGTTTTTATAATGCCTGTATTTAAACAGTTTATTCATTTAACAACATCCTTTCTCCTTCATTTATGTCATAAATAAACAGAAATTGTTGAGCTGATGCCTAAAAGGAAAAAAAATGTAAATATTTGCTACAGTAACAACTAAAAATTAGGATTCACCTCTGGCCCTGCATTTGTTAAGGACAAATTGGGTCCAGTAATTTTTATTGCACTCACTATAAAACAGACCACACACTCGTTTGTTTTAGAAATGTTTAATCAGGGATTTAAAAACCTTTGTGTGGTTCCAAGGACTGTAGCACCTCAGCATGTATGGAGGGTTGTCTGTTGGAGAAGCTCACCACTTTCCCTCCCGATCCATTTGGAAAAACACAGTTCCTGGGAAGATTAGAAGAAGTTGGCTACTGGAGGGGGTGTCTACCGCCAGCCCACCACCAAAAAGTGCGATCGTGTCTGTTTTCGCATCAAAGTCACCCAAACGAAGAATAATCTGCCTCATATGGTTACTGGTAGGACTAGGTTGTGCCATTTGGGCCTGGTGCCAAGGAAGCGGGGCTTGATAGCTTCAAGCTGTCTGTTGCAGAGGATGGACTTATAGCTCCTTATGTTAGAAATATTATTTGAGTGTTCTATTGTTTCAGTTCTTTCTTTAGTTTTTCAGATGTTCAGGAACCATCGCCAGACTGGACACAACCTGACATACTTTTCTTCTTTCTTGTGAAGCTTTTCCAACGTCTTTTCCACATCTCCAAGCAAAATGACAGCTGGCTAAATGCCATTCTGCATTTCTCTAAATAGGTTATGAAAGCAAAGAAAATAATAAAGTGGAGGGGAAATCAAGAAGGAAGAGCAACCAAAATGAGGAAATAAAGATATACAATAATATAATTAACAAAGTAGGAGAAGACCAGGAAATTACTAGGGCAGCCTGTGATGTTTTCACATTTTATTTCGAATTCATAGAAAGGATGGAAGAACCAACATGGAAAGGCCAAGAAATTCTCACAGCTGACCTTACTCCCTCTTTCCCTCAGATCCAGGTCACATTTAGCCCCTTCTTGTCCACTGCATCCTGTTGTCCTGCTCCCTGGCAGAGCAATGAGTTAGTTCATGTTGGAAATGCATGCCAAAAAGGCCCTGCTCTCTACAAATGCCAAATGTTGTTATCATGTGAACACTGCTGCTCCGTTGATCTTGTACTGTAAAAAGAGAGTCTGGTATGGCTCAGGCTGGGGACACAGCCGGAGCGGTCACGCTGAAGTCACACACATGGGGTTACGTAGGTGCTTGAAGACTCTGCCAAAGCAGAGTCTATAAATGCAACGTATGGTTTCAAACCATGGGTCATGGCCAACTGGTGGAAAACTTGTTCATGTTTCAGCCTGCAGGTTAGCCGGGGAGATTTGAGGGAAGGATGGAATCCTGTCCCTGTTTCTAGTGCAGCTGCCAAAAGCTTCTGCTGTAGTTTATACCTCCAGAGACCGCGGGGAAAAAACACCTCACAAATTTTCAGCTGGTGAGTGCATCACGAAGGCCTCTCCTTGTCTCACTGCCACCATTCACACACGGAGTTATGGTCTCTAATAACCTTTTGCATGGCCTGAGAAAGGCCTGGCCAATTCCACTGTTTTCCCTGTAATAAGAAAGAGCAGAAGAAACTTAACAGTTTATGGACACAATATTCTCATTAAAGCTTCAGTGTGGCTTCCAGAAGTTTTAATAAACCAGCTGGTTAATCACAATTATATCCCTCCCCCCTTCACTTTATGGAAAGATCCTGCGGTCAGGAAATATAAAACTCTCAACACATTGACCACAGTGAGGATTACAGCCTCATGCAGTGACACTTTTCCAACTGTAGATCTTGTGTGCTGCACAAACCTCAAACAACCTCATAAACAAGTTTGAAGCAGACCTAACGCCAGGCTTGCCAAGGAGAACATCAAGAGTGATTCTGTTAATGAGGTCTGGCTGGAGCTGAAACACCTCTCCTAAGTGTGTTATTTTTAATCAAGTCATTTCCAGCAGGAACCTTTATAGAAGTGTGTAGTGATTCATTCCTTAAAATTTACACTTGAAGGCCCCAGTCTTGGGCCACTGATGTCACTGAAAGCTTTAGCAGTGACGGATGGGTGTTGAATCAGACACTACTGGCTCAACACCCAATGACTTAACACCCACTGATCAGACGCAGTCCACCTCCTCAGACTCTCATACCTCAGAGAGAAGACTGGGAGAGTGATACAAGAGCTCACCGCTATGACAGCTAAGGAAGTTCATTACAAATCAGAGAAGTTCATTACAAATCAAAGTGTAGCTGAAGAAATTGCTGCTTTTGCCCAGGAAAAAGGAGACGTAGGGTTAGTGCCCAGCTCCTCACAAAATATCTCAGGCCCCTGTCTCCCAACAAAGACCCCTAAACCACCAGGCTACTTTAGAGAGAAAAAAAAAAAAAGACTCTCACTCTCTTGTGCTGCAATCAAGCCACTGTAAAACCAGCAGTGTGGAAGCAGGAGGGAGCATGATTTCCCTCTGGATAGCCAGTTAGGATCCTAGACCTGCCTTTGTATTACAAATGGTGTCAAGTGTGGAGGCTACACTCAAAGATGCTCTGCTCTTAGTAGAAATGATGTGTTCCTCCTATCAAAGCCTACGCATGGAAGCAGAGCAATAGCAAGCAGCTGACAGAGCATCAGAATAAAGTGGATGTGGTGAGCACATCTGTGACTCTAAAGATACTGTGAAATCACCTTGCGTCCTAGCCATTAGGCCATAATATCTGAATCCTCCCAGGTCAAACCGAATGGATCTCCCCAACATTCTTCGAGTTAAATCCACTTACTCAATCAAGCACAGGACAAGGAAACAGGAAAGTCTACGGTAGCAATGAGACGGCTGTGGAAGTGCAATTCTTTATGTCTGAAGACCGTGAAGTTTTTCTCGGCGTAAAATAAGTAGCAAAGGTCATATTCTTACCAATTACCTGTGCCTAATTTAGCACATTCTGTATCAGATGTGCACTTTTAGCGTATCACTATGCATGAACGACAACTCATACCATCTCCTTTCAGTCCCCTGGGTCCCTGTCAAGTCCACTGAGAAACCAAGATGTACAGATGATGTTCATCCATACCTATCTAGATACTCATGTCAGTACAGAACAAGCCAGCAACTGGAAGAAGCTCTCTCTGTCCTTATACAGGAAGCCTCTGCCGCTTAAACAGGTGACTACCTTATAGACAAGTAAAATCTGATGAGGTTATCTTCAATCTCTTAGCAAACAACCAGTATATGGCTCCCTGTCCCCATGTGTGTATGTAATAAATGAGGGATAAAGCAGCTGTTCCAGCAGAGCTGAGGAAAGACTGCATTTTTTCCTCGCTCCCGTGCCATGTCTCTACTCACTGGGCCACATTGTCTCTCTAAAGGTTTTCTACTCCTGGAAATTTACTATTTCTCGATAATGGTTCCAAGTAGTTGTTTAATTAAAGCCCCCATGTAGCCAATTTTATTCCAGAATTCTGGAATAGCTATTCTGGTAAATTCTGAAGTGTCAAGAAGCCCTAAGGCTCATGAAGAGGAATGTGTGCCTGTCTCAATGAGAAGCTGTTAAAAGGAAGGTGAAAATAATAGGAAACTTGCTTATGCTGGTAAATGGCTATGAGAGTGTTGCTGGTAACATCATTTTAAATCATTCTGGCACACAAACAACTAGAGCTGTGGAACTCTTTTGAAGAGGAAAAGGAGGATTGGATTAATTCAACTTCCTTTTAGATTTACACACGATCTTCAAGGTTACAACTCATTTACCAAATAATTTCTTTGAGAATCTTTGTCTTAAGCCTATGCACTGTTCATTGTATATATTTGATATACAAAAATCAAGGTAGACCAATCAGTTTTGAATAGATGCATAGTTTATAAAGTGCTAGTTCTTTGCCTTGATTGGATTAATTTAGTTCTTAGAAACACACGTTATACGTGAGAAAAATATTTGAAAATACCTCTGCTTCAAATCTCCTCTAACAGTCATTGGAAATCCCTTGTTTGAACAAACTTCCCTGCAGTAAACTTACAGGCTAAGCCATATATTAAAAAAAAATAATACACTGGGAGCATTAACATAGCAAAAAATATGTACAGTATTTTATTTGAGCAAGTAGCCAGTGTTTTGTAGAGTAGCCCAGCCTCATTCACTATCAGGTTCGTTAATTATAGTCCCTGTTCCTGGCACTGAGCACTTATTCAGGCAGGTTTGGCTCTAGTAAAGTCAATGAGATTGCTTGTGACTTGGAGGACACCAGCGGAAGGGCTGCCCTAGCTAACACTGCAGTTTAAAAAACCCACACTGCATTTTGGTTCCACCCACCACGCTCACCCACACCCTTCGCTCCAGAACATGGGCTTGAAGATGGTCCTCTGGGGCCCTACTTTTGCCACTCTGGTTTCTGAGAGTCCTCCGATCGTACACCAGCTCCATCGCATACACACTCAGCCACGCTCACCTTCAGCTTCAATCACGTCCTCTTTCCTCCACGAACATGTACTCACTCAGACACTTTCACATTTGGTTACGTACCCAACTCCTGGCACTCACATTCGGTTATGTCCAGGGTGTTACACCCACACTTAATTACAATCACACCCTCACACTCCCCATTCAGTTACACCACCAGTGCTGCCCACCTCCCCCCACACTCAATTAGAATCACATGTGATTAAACCTGCAATTCTGCACCTACGGTATAATCCTTCACTGGCATTCGCATCCACTTATGCTCAACAGCCTTCACTGGGACACACGTCTGCTCATCACATTCATGCACGCATGGAAACACCAGATTTCTTCTCTCATCCTGACAGCAGAGTGTTTTTTTAGTTTTCTATCAGTGACACAAAGAACATCCGCTTGCCACGGAGGAACAAAAAGAACTACTGTTCCAATGGAACATTGCCTTCCCAGAAAATCACCTTGCATCCTGATTTTATACCTCCTGAAGAATGTGTGCTGTGGTTGATTCGATTTTAGTACCTACTGGGAATTAAAATTGCTGTGCCATTTCACAAAATGCTGTGCACTTGAAATGAAAGGCAATTTCTACCCTGAAGGGGTCAGAGCTGTGTCTATCCTTCAGCTGGAACAAGTGTCCAAGGCCCATCCAACCTGGCCCTCAACACCTGCAGAGATGGGGCAACCAACCCTGCCCTGGGCAACCTGGGCCAGGGCCTCACCGTCCTCACAGGAGAACATTTCTTCCTACGACCTCATCTCAATTTACCCTCTTTCAGCTTAAAACCATTCTCTCTCATCCTATCACTACAATCCCTCACAAGAGCCCCTCTCCAGCTTTCCTGTAGGCAAATGGAGGATCCTTAAGGTCACATACTCGACCCTCTATTGAATCTGTGGAAAAGTTATGAGAGCAAATCACTGATGGTCCCTAACACGTGGCCGACAACTCACCACAGCAGTGTCTCATTGGTCAAGCAGTCAACAGCAATCTGACACAACCTGTATGTGTCATCTCTTCTGCAGGACTGCACGGCCATCTTCTGTAGTTTGGTACCAGTGACACGCAGGTGAAATCCTTCTTCTCCTAAAGTCAGCAAAAAGGTTGTTTCTGTGACCATGGACCTATGATCTTCCTGATGATAAGAGCTCAGAGGAATGTGAAGCCCACACAAATGCTAACAAGAAATCTGGGCTGCTGTGGACCTGTTTGCACTGGATACGTTCAGTTCCAGGAACACTGACCATAGTCATGGATATTAATGAAAGATGAGAAAGGAGGGTGGAAAAAAGCTTGTGTGAAGACACTTTAGACACATCAACAGAGCAAGCATCATCTGTACCAACCCCTGTGCACCCACATGCACAGACAACTCATTATTTTTTGGCAGTATTTAAAACCCACAGTCAGTCTGAACCAGACTCGAGAGGAAGCCCTGATAACGTGAAGTGATTTCTGAAGCAGGTTTTGATTTAGAAAGATAAGACAAAGCTCTGACTAAGAAGCCAAATCTCCGATCACAATTCCTGACAGATATTTGGACTTGGGTTTTTTTAATCAAGATGTAAAATTCCAGTGAAATTCACACCAGTTGTTCCAGGGGGGAAAGGAGAAAAAAAAAAAAAACACCACTAAAATGACCCAAACCTAAAAAATACCCAGCAGGATGAGAGGGAGCCTATGGATAAGTGCCTGCCACCACAATGGGATCCACATGGCCTGTTCAAAGATGCCTTTGCAGGGAGCCAGGCCACAAATAGAAAAACATGTGGTATGGGGCTGAATTTGCCGCTATTTTATTAAATAAACAATTGATCCAAATCAAGTAAGTCTCAATCGTTTAGGAGGTCTTTGTTGGTCCTGACCAGAACTAATATGTGCATATAACCTGGTCTTGGTCTTACAATTATCATTCCCTGCACAGCTACCACCTGCCAGAAATCCCACTTCTGTGCGTCTCAGAGAGGCAGGAGAGGAGATGAGAGAGAAGATAGGGACACAAACAAGAGGAACAGTCTCTTTTCATCGTCTGAGCATCTTAAGCAATGCCTGAGCCGGAACAGATACAAATGACAAGGGCGGAGACAGCCCAGTCTCAGGGCTGTGGGGATGGCATCTCCGCTCGGTGCCTAACCCCGTGCCTCGTGCCCAGGGTCACATGTCGGGAGGACTAAAATGCCATTTCTTTTGCTGCCATAATTCTTGACAAAGTCAGCAGAAAGTGGTTGGAAAAGAACGAAAGGCAAAATGCATCCTCCCATTTGTCCAGAGAAAGAATAAAAGCCAGATCTTTGCCGCAACCCGATAATGTGAAAGATGTTATTTCCAACATAAGCTATAACGCAACATAAGGAAACCAGAGGGTATTTGACAACAGCAGTTGTCATAATCACCAAAGGGCAACACAGAAAGAATATTTTGAGGCTGTCGTGAATATTCCAGGTTCACTCATGTGATTATTGTGGCTGAGGACACGTTCCCTTTCTCTGCTGTTCTTGGGTGACTTTTATAAATCAGAGAACTTTTGGTCAACACTTTTCAAAGCTGCTGCTGACCGCTTGCTCCTCACTTTTTTCCAAGACCTCATTTTTTAACCACCTTAGAGAAGAAAATTTGTTTAATGAGATGCTAAATATCACCACTCCACAGGACAGCCAATGTGCGTCCTAGGAAAATGGATGCGTTTTGAAACACGTGGTTTGACCCTGATGTAACTGAGGTAACACGTGTGAGTTTCTGCCATACAGAAGGGAGGGATTAGGGCCAAAAAGCAAAAATTTGGGTTCAAAAGAATGAAAAGCAGGATGATAACAATAAAGATTACTATTAGACCATTTGCTACTGACGTGAAAACCATTTTGCGTGGTGTCACTGTCCAGGAGGTGTGTTCATCTTATCAGCTGCAATCAGTCAGTGCTGGGAGGTGAAGGTGGTGTCAAAATAAGAAAAATGCCTTCAGATACTTTCAAATACTTGATTCTGATGGACCAGTCCCAGCCCTGAGGGTCCTTCAGGATTGCAGCAGAGTTGCCACAGCACCATTGGTATCCCGGTGCTCAGCTAACCTTCTCTTGAGAGTGTTTTTGTGGATTTACACCCAAAATAATCCACATCTGATGTTTGTTGTGGGTTCATTTATTTACAGAGTAAAGGAAGGGAGAGGAAGTGAGCAGCAGTCCTTGTCATTATTAAAACCAAAATGATAATCACGGTAGAGCAGAGAGAAACTGCAATAAAAATTAAGATTTTGGGTTTACGCCTCCCAAATGTCTTGTGGGAAAACAGTAATAACGACAACAATAACCACAGGAGCAACAAAAATGTGGGATCCCGATGCCTGTGCCCATAGTGAGAATAAAAAATGCAAAGCCTGGGCCACCTCGCCTTTAATTTCCTAACTGCTGTTTTGTAAGGCTGTGTCATGCTTCTCAGTTCAAACAAGCTTTGGCTCTTTATTATTCATGGGCCTTTTTCTCAGTCAGTGGTGTTGAATAATAAAACAGCCCAGGATCAAATGGGCCAATTCTCCACGCCTGACACCAACTGCTACTGTTCGCTGGGCTCTGCCAAGCGTTGCCTCTGATAATGAGTGGGATTTGGTTAAACAGTAAATTAATGAATAATGAAATATCCAGGTTGATCAGTTAGAGAGCACGCTTGCTTTGCCCCCGGCCAAGCGCCCGGGGCAGAAATCGCTCCCAAACGGCACTTGCCTGTGTGCTGGGCTGGATAACTATTTTACAGCCTATTGCTTGACAGGATGTTGGGAAGGGGGCGAGGGGAAGGGGGGAGGTTGTGATCTCCTTATCGCCCCGCACGGAGGGGAGAAAGGGCCGCGCTGGGCCGTGCGGAGCCCGCGGGGAGCGGGAGGGGCTCGCGCGGCTGAGGGAGCTCGGGGGGAGCCACGGGGAGGATGGGGTCCCTCCCAGGGCCTCCTCGCCCGGCTTTAGCAGCGAGTGCTTCGGCTCTGGCTGCGAATAACCCAATTTTTCTTCCCCCTCCGCTCCTCATCATTCGATTCTCCCCTTGTATGAGTGCTTAGGGACATGGTTTAGGGAGTGTTAGGAATGGTTGGACTCGATGATCCAATGGGTCCTTTCCGACCTTGTGATTCTGTGTGATTCTGTGATTCTGTCCCGGTGTGTTCCCGGGCCGGAACCCCCCTAGCAGGGCCGGAGCCCCCCCCCCCCGGCAGGGCCTGTAACCCCCCCAGCAGGGCCTGTAGCCCCACCCGGCAGGCCCCGCAGCCCGCCCCCCAGCAGGGCCGCAGCTCCCCCCGGCAGGGCCGCAGCCCGGGCTGCACACAGCGCCCCTCGGAGCGCTGCGCCTGTGTTCGGGACAAAGAAGGCAATGCCTGTGTTGCCCTCCTGCAAGGGATGGGGCACCGGCGTGTGAACGGGGAGGGGTGGGGAGAGCGAGGAGAAAACAGCCCCGTGGCCTTCGTTCTCTGCACCGGGAGAGATAAGTAGCTGTAAAATACTTCCCGCGGGTCAGTGACACGAGTGCAAAGATGTGCACACACGGGAGATTCCCGTACCCTGAGGAGGGAGGAACACCCCCTCCAGAGCTGCCCGAAGCCCCAGCCGGGGCGGGGGAGGCTGTTTGAGGGGGAATCGCTTCACATTGGCGAGAAATCGCCATAATTAACACCTTTCATCCAAAGAGGAAACTCGCTGTAACCAACCCTCCCTTTTTTTTTTTTTTAATGATTATTCTTTCCAAACTTCCAAAAGCAAAAGCTCGAGCTCCCCAAGCCGACCCAGGGCCGGGAAGGGCAGCGGGGAGGCGAGGAAAAGGCTGTCCCCAAAATGCGGCTTTGCAGGTGGGGCTGAGTCCGCTCCTCTCGGCCGGTGCCGGGTTAAAGCGCAGAGCTGGGGGAGAAGGAGCCTCTGCCGCCGGGAGAGCCCTCGGGGAGCGAGCCGGGGGGGTTAAACGATCGAAACCACAGGCTCCTTCTCTTTCTCAGCCTCCTGCACCCACCGGTGTCCTTGGATGAGGATGAGCAGGAGGATCAGGTTAAAGCCGGTGTTTTTTCACTCGCCAAACTAAGCCTCGTCCCGCACCCACCGCCCGAAGTTAAGATAAAAATCCAGAACTTTTCGTTTTAAAATATTTCACCCGGTACCTCCTGCCCAAGCTATTCCGATTTTAAATGGATTTTCAAAATCCAGCCTGTTCCCGTGAAAAGCGTTTATCCAAACCGCTCCGCAGCCCCTCTCGCAGCTCCCCCCGCCCCTTCCCACTGGTCCCCGTTGCTGAGCTGTGGGTTTCCACACAGAGCTGGAAACGAGCTCCCTTGTTTTTCCCGGCCCAAATAGGATCCATTCTGCACTGAAACCAAACACCAGAGCGCTGGGGACCCCAGGGCTCGCTCCCGTCCCGGTGGTTGCTCACAGCTTTTGGGACGAGCTGAAGAGCTGACTTTGCAGGCAACGACGCTTTCGGTCATCACTGGGAATTCTGCAAAGACCTTCCGGTGATGCTCTGTGCCCAAGAACGAGATAAACTGTTGTTAGCCCTGGTTTCATGAGATAAAAAAAAAATAAAGATTCCCCCATGGTACTTCAATGGATTTTTACAAGGAAGAGAAATGCCCACTGGCATTTCCTTCACTTAGGCGTTTGGAGCGAGCCAAACTACGGATATAATGGCAATTGAGCCTAACGCGTTTTGTAAATCTCAAGACGCACTAATTTATCACCTGGAAAGAATCAAACTCCTCGACCTGAGGAAAGAATCCCCACCCGCTCCTTCTTGGTAAAGGACTCATAATCACCAGCTCAACACCTCCCCGCGCCGGGCAGAGCTCCGGACAGCGCTGGTCTCTGCGGCAGGAACACCGGGGCTTAAACCTTTATGATTATTTTGGGTTTGGGTCTTGTTGTTATTGTTGTGAGGGTTTTCTTCTTCAGATTCAGGGCGGGGGGCGGGTAAAGAGATTATTGTCTGAATATTCGGGTGAGAAGTGCACCCGCAGACACTCACACCTTTAATTGTAGCGTCCTTTGGAGGAAGCTCCAAAGTAATTGCAGTGATTTCCTAATTCGTGAGATGCTGGGGTTTTCCCAGCTTCCTATCAAGGAGAGTCTTAACTCCTAAATCCCCAGCGATTCCCTTCTCCCTCTGCAGAAAGCCGGCGGGGCAGCCCCTCCGCCGCCACCCCGGGGGCAGGATCCGTGCCGGGATGCTCGGGGGCAGGACCGGCCCTGTGACCGGCGGGACACGGGCTGAATTCCGAAGGTAAAAAAATCCGAGGAGCACTTTTTTCCCCTCCCTGAACTCCTAAAAGTCATCGGCGGTGTGTGAATACGTGTGACTGCGGCACGAGGTGCAGCGCAGTGTCCGGTGGAGCTGTGCGTGTGCACAGACACGGGTCCGGCTGAGGGGGAAAGCTGCGGGGGGGTCTGTCTGCCAGGGGGAGGGAGAAAACAAAGGAATTCGGAGAATATATTGGTACTGGGGATTATTTAAGACATTTGACTGGTTCCATCATAGGGACACCAGATGTTATTTATGAGATCTCGTATAAATGTGGGCCATACCATGCAGGTGGGGAGGGGAAGAGGGGAGCGGGGAAGCGAAGAGCAGATAGGAAGGAAAGGAGTTCACCCCAAAGGGAAGAAAGACGAAAATGATGTTTATGACTACATAAATCAAGGCGAAGTTTTGAGATGGAAGCTCGAACTACCTAGAGTTTTTTAAAGAGACTGAGGCAAGGAAGGAGAGATGGAAAGAAGGTCCCCGCTGGTCATGGCTGGAGAGCAGATTATAACATCACACTGGTGGGAAAGGGAAGTTCTGATGAGCTGCGTTACTGCTGCTGCTCATTTATTTTTAACCTTAGCTGGGGGAGAAGCTCGAAGAGGAGGAAAACCAGGAGACAGAGACAGATAGACAGACAATGAAAGAAAGAGAGAGATAAAGAGACAAAGTAAGAGAGAGATAAAGGGAGAGGGAGGGAGGGAGGAAGGAAGGAAGGAAGGAAGGAAGGAAGGAAGGAAGGAAGGAAGGAAGGAAGGAAGGAAGGAAGGAAGGAAGGAAGGAAGGAAGGAAAAGAGAGGAAAAAGAAAGAGAGAGAGATAGAGAAAGAACGACTCCCGACTTTCTGCAGCCCCTGGGCACCGGCGGCAGCGCAGGGGCGTTCCGTCCAGCGGCTCTCGTGGCCGCACAGCGGCAGCCCCGGGGCCGGTACAGCCCGAGGCAGTCACCGGGAGCCCCGGAAACCGCCTGAGCCCGTCCCCTTCTGCTCGGGTCCCGTTTTAAAGAGAGCTCTCGGTTTCCACAGCGAGCGCTCCTGCGGAGTTAGAAAAGAGCTTTCCCTGGCGCGTTTATTTTAATCCTCCTTTCGCACAACTGTTGCGCGGCTCCCGATCCCCGGGGGTCCCCCGCAGGACCCTCCCGAGCTGTCCCGGAGGGTTCCGTGCGAAACACGTGCTCTGCTAAAAATAATATCACCGGTGCGATTAGAACAAAAGAAGCGGCGGGGGGGTCGGGGGGGCGTCGGGGGGCGCAGCGCGTCTTGCGGCGTGTCCCGCTCCCCGCGGCGCTCCCGCACCTGCCTGCTCGGAGGGGGCTCCAGGGGTCCCGCACAGCCCCGACGAGGAGGAGGCAGGGGGACCCCCGGCTGGCAGCTGCTCCCCCCGCGGCCCCAGCTCGCCCCGGGCGGCTTTGCCGGCGCTCCGCCGAGAGAAGTAGGTCACGGCCGAGTCCGAGGCAGCCGAGCTCCAAAGCCTTCCCGCAACAGACTTTAGGGCCGTCGTTGGCAACGCTGCTTGTTTGCCTTTTTTTTTTTTTTTAATTATTATTGTGATGATGGTGGTGATGATGATTTATTTTGCACACCATGAGCGATCAGCTGAGCCGGTTCCTCTGGTCCAAGCTGGAAGGAGAGGGAGAAGGGAGGTAGTTTGGGAGATGGAGATGAGGATGGAGCTATTTTTTGCTGTTCCCCCCCACCCCCCCGTCCGAGGGAAAGGCTCAGTACAAACTCCGCTCCTCCGCTCCTGCCCCCCCTGTGCGCCCCCGAACTACTCTCTCCAAAGACCCACAACCCCCCACCCAGCGAACTCCTCAAAGCGGATATTTCACTAAAAATAGTTCATCTCGGTAAATGGCGATGCTTTAAACCGGTTTCCACCCTCGGGGCTCTGTTTTGTGTTTGTTTTCAGGGTGACTGTGCGGAGAGTTAAACTGACAGTCCTTTCCAGCCTCTGATTTACAGGCAAAAAAATGGTGCTTTCTATACTAACACTGAAAAAAACCCTATCTCAGCCCTTGATCTGCGCCCTTTCCCTCTTCATTGAGTGGCAGGGTAAACCCCGAGTCACTCCGGAGTGGCTCCGGGTTAGCCCCGGGGATCCAGCTCTCCTTCACAAGGGCCGTTTCCAAACCCCAACAAATTCCATTTGGGGAGGGAGGAGAGGGAAGAAGAAGTTGTTTTGGTTGGACTATTTCCTTTTGCTAATTACTGGCGCTGCTACTGTAGACCTAAAGGTAGAAAGGAATCCCGCGTTGTGCATACGAGCATCACTCCCGATCTATGAGTATGTGCACACAGAAACACCGTCACAGCCACGTACAGGAGCGAAACACAACACAGCGAGGGAGGAATCCGTTTGGAAGGCTTACATGACATTTTCTTTTAATACTGTGCAAAGGAAATGAAGATTTACTCCTAATTCAGCTGGTAAAAGCAAACTGAAACGAAAGCTCACATTAACATGACATGAGGTTTATTATAGGTTCTGCTTAGAATGACGAGGTAAGAGTGGTAAAAATATGGACACTTTCGAGTCAGACAGAAATAAAATACCAACATTTCTGAGAAGCAATATTTATTGTCTTTTTTTTTTTTTGTCTTTTCTCTTTTTTTTTTTTTTTAATGTAGAGACATGTCCTGAATTTCCCCAAAGCCTAGATTGGGAAAATAAAGACTTCTTGGAGTTATAAGTAAATCTGTCTGCAGAATCGAAGCAGCACCAACATTCAAAAAAAAACTGAAGAGGAAAATACAACGAAACACAACAATCTCTTTTTTTTTTATTCTTATTATTTATGTAAATCAGGTCATCACTGGACAAGAAACCAATTTCTACCCATTACCATAACAGCTTGTCTATAAAGAACAGAAAAGATTCAGGTAGGATACTAGCTAGTCAAGCGGGATTTTTTTTGTTGGTTTTGTTTTTTCTTTTTTGTTTGTTTTTTTTTTTTTACTTTGTCTTTTTAAATTCCCCCACCCATTCACAGAGGTATAGATTCACAGATAAATAACCCCAAAACTACTTGCTCGCCATATTTACACATTCCCGTTAAATTAAGCATAAATAAATATATACAAACTCAATACTGAATGCCTCTCCGCATTTCTTCTAAGGAAGAGTCGATAAACTGATATTTCTCACTGCATGGTCAGATTTTTCTAGAAGAGGAGGTGAAAGGGATCGTTTGGGGCATAAAAGGAGAATTTTTCTTGCATCTTTCCAGCTTTTCGTTCCCTTTTTTTAGAGCCTCGCATTTGTTTGGGTCTTTTATTTTGCGCTGGCACACAATGATTCGCCTCTCTCTAAACACTCAGGCACCGGCCAGTGTGTCTGGGGATATTTTCTCTTACTTTTTCCCTTTCTATAAGAAAATATACTATTTGTAAAAAGCCTACGGTCTCTCTCTCGCGGGGGAGCCGGAGGGGGGGGTGAGGTTGGCCAGGTCGATCTGGCAAAGCTCACGGCAGCTGAAACGAGCACCAAATTCTCCGAGAAACGTACCAAAACAGAGCCAGAGAGGTCTGCGTGATAAACCGGTCAGGAAGGGATGAGCGGGGGAAGGGAAGAAGCCCTTTGGGCCAGCTAAGGGTCCTAAAACCATCCTCTCCCCCCACCGCCCTCCCAGCCCCAAATGCAGCCTTGGGGGCTTCAGGGGAGGTTGGCCTGGGATGCAAAGGGGCGTGAAACAGCTTCTCACAGAGAACTTCTATTAGGTGGGACAAGGCACCACCCGATTTTAAAGACATCATCGGGTTGTCAAAGGACTCCCGTAAAATTGGCTTCTTGTTTCCTTCACACTTTGTGTGAATAACAACCAGAAAAATAAAAGTTTGGTAGGGTATGGAAACAAAGAGCTTTCCAATGGAAAAAAAAAAGACAATTATTACCAAAAGAAAAAAAAAAAGAAAAGAGAGAGACTAAAAATTAAATACAATTTACAGTAACCCACCTGTTTGGTTTGAAAACAAACTTTTCCTGGTCTCTCCTCAAACTTTTCCCTTGAGTTAAAAAGCAAAGCTGCCATGTTAATCCTCCTGTTTATTGATTTATGATCCCAAGGAAACCAAATCTTTTAATAACTCAATTATCAGATACACATCTGAGGTACAAGTAGTTGGGCTGGAAAAGGGGAGGGGAGCCAGAAAAAAACCTTCCGAAGGGGAAGATGAGTGTACTTTTTGGGGGACCTCACTCCTCAGCACTGGCAGGAGCCACTGAGCAAGGAATATTTCCTTCTGGGATCAGTGTAGGGGGAAGAACAGTGATGGATGTCCCCCTGTGCCATGATTTCTTTCTGTTTGCATTTAAATCAGCAAGTTTGTGGGGTTTGTCTCCATACTTCAGGGAGCAAATGGGGGCAATCCCACCAAAATCAATGGGAATTTTACATTAGGCTTTACTTCACTCAGGCAAAGTGCAACCTGGCATTTGCCATCCGTCTCTTCCAGGCAGAAGGCACGAGGGGCAGATCCAAAGCTGCCAGGGGTCAACTGAAGCTCTTCCCTCAGCCTTCTCAAGGCTTAGGTCCTGGTCCAGATGACCCAGCCTGTGCCTAGGGGAGATTTCAGCTGCCGCAGCAGGACCAGACCCTCACACACGCGTGACCAGGTGCACACGTAGGCGCAGGTCTCTCCCCAGTAAGTTGTGAGTGGTTCCCTCTCCTCATTAACTCGTGGTGGTGGGACGCTGTCTTTAGCAGTAGAAAGGAACATCCCCAACAGCCCTCCAAAGACAAGGAATAACCACCCCCAAAACCTTCAGCTGGAAGGTCTGAGGTGGCAGGGAGCAGGTCCCCATGTCCCTGTCTTTACACCTGGGGAGTTTAAGGACTAGAAGTTAACCTGTCGTGTCCGCACACCCAGGAACCCCGCTGAGCTGGCGATCTGGGCACACAGGCTTTTCACAAAGGCTCTTTTTGCATAGCGCAGGCAAAGCAACGCTCAACACGGTGCTGTGCTTCAATAAACGGAATATTCTCGCCAGATAGAGAAGGAAGATGTGCTTCAGGGAGTGCCATTCGCTCCTCCCCAGACACACACAGGTACTCCTTCCCTTCCCCATACATCGCTCCTGGGGCACGTCCCGCGCTGGCACTTGGACTGTCCTTCCCCAGGGGCCTGCTGAAATTGGGAGTGGTTGGCAAGGGGTAAGCTTTGGACAACCAGGGACTGTCTGGGGACTGCTTTTCAATCTGGTGGTCCCTGACCTACCAGTGGGACGTCCGTGAGATCTACATCATCACCCAGGGGTCCACATCTACTCTAGTGACATCCCGTGGGGCTTGCCAATTACCAAACCCACAAGCAGGTCCAAAGACTACCTTCAGCTCATTGCAGAACCCCATGGAGAAGACTGTCTGCCTCAGTTTCCCCTTTTTCTCCTGTGAAATTCCTCACAGCACTCTGTCCCAGAAGAACCAAAGGTACGGAGCAGTGCCAGAGAGGTCGGTGCTGCCTGGGGCTGGATGGTTCCTGGGTTTCTATTGCCATGCACGTCCACCTCACTGGTAGGGGACGAAGGCCAAGACTTTCACTTGCTGCACAAAGATTTGAAAAGCAGAGCAGGCCCTGAGCTGTAGCTGCTTCTCAGACAGCTGAAGATGCTGAGGGCAACAGTCAAGAGGCTCATTTGATTTTTTTTGTTTTAAGAACATTTTTGGGGGGATGCGGAGAGTATTTCTAACCTACTTCTCCCCCAACATCCACTTCGGAAGGTATCTAGAAATGAAAACACGGCTAAGGCTTCTCTTTGATCTCTGTTTCTTGCCTTGTTCGGAGCTCAGGTGTGCCTGCTTGGGTGGGTGGGATTGAGCGCTGCAGCTTTAGCGGGACCTGGGGGGAGGCCTGACCCCGCTGGAGGTTTGGCAGTGGCTCCAGGAGCTCTGCCCACACCCCGTAACTGTTCTGGCATCAGCAAAGAGATGTGTTAGCGCACGGAGCCTGCCCCGCTGAGAAACACAGGCAGTTACCCAAACCGGCAGAACCCAAACAGAAATTCACATCCTTACACTTCAGCATTATATTTATCACAGAAGACAAAAGTATTTACGTTAAAATAGACTTAAAAAAAAAAAAAAAAAAAAAAAAAAGGGAAGGAAACCAGGCTTCTCCTCCACTCCCCCCAAATCATATGCATGAGACATCCTGTCACACACCAAACCGCCTATAAAAACATTGGAGTTAAGAAACCTCCCCCCACACTACATGGACTTGTTCTAAAGCAAGAGTCACAAGACATTTGTTTCAAAAGCTTTCTAAGAGAAGCAGATTTTCTCAGACTGAGCTCAGAAAGCAGGCTGTTCCCTGGCAAGCCCTCCCCACTCCCATCACGAGGAGCCGGCTCACATGGCAACCCTTTCCTCCCTGGGTACGAAACCCTAGTGCCAAGCAAGCGTGGTAACACTCAACACAGCTCTTATTCTTTGCAATATCACTCCTCGACTTCAACTTCTACTTTTTATCTCGTTCAGATTATTCCCTTTGAGCTTCTTTAAAGAAGTGCACCTACAGAATGCGGAAACAACCGGCTTTGATTTGAAAAAGCAAAAAAAATAAAATAAAATAAAAGTATCGGAATATCAGAATTGTGGATTTTTTTTCTCTGTACCTGATATATTGTGTAGGGATCTCTAGTCCTCTTTGAAGAAGCTCATAAGCCAAGCGGGCAAAGCTTTAGGAAACAGAAGAAAATAAAACAGTGCATACTCCTGAGAAAGAATTACATACTCATATCACTCAATCTTTTTTGTTGTTGTTAACAGTTCTTTAAAAATGGGGGAAGATATCTCTCTCACACACACTACTCGGGGAAATTAAGGGCTAAAACATTGGCATAGTTAGGAATATAAAACTCCCTAGAGAAAAACAGGAGATCTCAGAAAATTAAGAAATCAGATAGCGCTGACATTTTCCCAGACCTTACTTTCAAATATCGCAGCCCATTGTAGACAAGGTATTTTGCCATCGAAGGCAAGTGCTGAATTACAAAGGTATGTTTGCATGCATGAATATGTGTGGCGATACACACATATTAAATATATATGTATACACACATATATCCACAAACATACACGGGATACACACGCACCCCTACTGAGTGATGTGTGCGCATACACGTATGCACACACGTAGGCACACACGCACCCACACATGCCTGTAAACACTGGTAATCTAAACAGGGAGTCTGTCTAGACCAGGAAAAACAAAAAAAAGCTCTTAAAGAATGGAGTTAGCTGATTCGACTGAATCACAGCGACTCAACGCTTCCCATCGAATGGCATCGAACGTTAAGGTGCTGCCATGAACGCAGCTCCAACAGGCTGGTGGCCACGGCTTGGCGAAGGGTCTGTGCGCTCGCCTCCCCTCCTTTCCTAGTCTAGACAGAACCAGAGGGGTGAGATGAGATGGGAAGAGCTGGTGGGGGTGAGACGATGGGATTGCTCGGAAAAGAACGCTCTGGAAGGTCATTTTAGCTAGGGTGGAAACAGGATGTCATTCAAAAACAAGAATAAAATAAAAGGTATAGCAAGACAGACCGTGCAGCTCAAGAAATCAAAGCACTGACACCAAAAATGTTTCTGCGATTTCTTCCAATAAGTTATTCATTTCTTTTTTTTATTATTATTAATTATTATTAAAGTCCCCTCCCCCCCAAATCATTATTTAAAAAATGTGAAAGAACAGAAGTGGGAAAAAAATCCTGGTGGTTGTCTTCACATGTTCCTGGCAAGAGACTCTGAACCACTGGTCTTGCGCCATTGTGCTCCTCTGATCTTAAATTATTGTCTTTCTTTTATTATTATTATTATTTTTATTATTATTATTATTATTTTGTCCTACCTAATAGAATTCTTCCAAAGCCAAATCCAATATTTTTAAAGCTAAAATTAAGACGGTTTTGTTTTAAAAGATTATCTCTTTCTTTTCTCCTTTTATTTATTTAACTTTTTTCTTTTCCTCTCTTTTTTTATTTTTTTTCCTCTCTCTCTCTCTCTCTCTCTCTCTCTCATTTTCTGTGTTTCTCTTCCTTGTCTCCAGTTTTACTACCTGGTCCTTCGGCAGATGTGTGCCTGTTAGCAGTGTTGTTGTTCAAGAACATCTTGTCCATGCCTTTGAGAGCTTCAGTCAGGTAGTTTTGAAGGGCCGTGAGGGCAGCGCAGATAGCGGGGGCCCCAAAGCCGTGAGTGATGAGGCTGAAGTGAGTCAAGCAGCTCTGAATGCCCGGTTCCAAAATAGGGGTGGGCCGGCTGTTCCCAATGGGCGTCCTGTCCTGGGCCAAGAGATCTGTAAATTCTTTACAAAGTTGCCTGCACAGAGGGAAGAAAAGCAAAGAGAGGACAAGAGGGAGAGGGAAAAACAGCAGTTAGGCTCATCCCACGCTCCTCCAAGCTAACCGAGGCTGAAGGAAGGGGCAGGTGCAGGCCAAAGGGGATCCCGAGCCCCAGGATAGCACCTTTTTCCCACCTTCCCTTCCCTGGCAGTGCTTGTGGACCAGCCGGGGTGAGCCAGCAGCTCCCTGCTCAGGACGATGCTCTTCAGGAGAAACCTTACTGCAACTGCAGAGAAGTACCAGCTCTGGAGATAGAAATATCTCCAGCAGCCACAGGGATGCTTCTGAAGCACTGTGAAAACCCTGTCCTGCTCGATGACTCCGGAAATAACCAGAGATGATATATATAGAGAAAGGGAGCTGTGCCACGGGGATGCCAACCACCCATCTTCTGGAGACCGGACCCTGCCTCAAAGCAGCTCCCACCAGTGTCCTTCGTGGAGGAAAGCACAACCATGCACTGATTGCTACTGGGTGGCACGGGGACGCAATGCAAGGAAGGACCAAAACAGAGCCTCCTCTGAGGCTCCTCTGACTCGGTCACCTTCTCGAGGTAGATCAGGACTTTGGGACTCCATGCCAGCTTGTTCATTGCATAAGGAGCAAAGCCAGCACTTCCTATTTTATTTCAGGGGTGGTATGACAATTAACACATCAGAGTTGATGTCTGGCTCTTGTTTGTTTGCCTGCACCTTCAAAAGATCAGATTTTGTTTTTATAATGACTTCACACACACATTTTTCCCTTGCATTGCTCTGGCCCAAAGGGCCTTCGAGTCAACAGGTGCCTGGGCAGTGTAAGAACCCTGGGAACTGGTAGCATTCCCAAAAGAACAGTTTCTTTGAGACCAGTGCCTACCCAGGGACTGGGGAAAAAAGGGCTGGAATTAAAAAAAAAAAAAAAAAAAAAAAAAAAGGGGGAAAAAGAAGAGAGAAAGAAAAAAAAGAAGCCCTTAAAAAAGGTGTTCAGCTCTTGTCCTCTGAAATTCTCTGAAATTCCCAGTGGGTTAAAGGTTTCAGAGGGTGTGGAAAGATAAAGGTCTACTTCTATGTGTATTATCCATTAAGAAAGTGCAAGAGAGGAAACTTTGAATTTGAAGAACAAACAGTAATGAGTCCAACATTTTACATCTTCAAAGAGCAAAGTAAGGTCTGCGAGCAATTAAAGTTCTGGGACATTAATATCTTCTGACCCTGCGGAAAAGGCCAATCAAATTCCAATCACATCTAGAAAACATCTGGACAAATTTGAGCAAATGATTTTTCAGCCCTCCATATATTTCTTTAAATTACACTGTCATCGGAGGCAAAGCCACATCCCAGAGCATGAAAAATAAATGAGAGCGGGTTGGGTTTTTTCTTTCTCTCTTTTTTTTTTTTTCTTTCTTTTGCCTTCTTTTGCTAAACAGGGGGAGATGTGCAGAGCCACAGAGCCCCCACCGACAACAACCCCAGCAAACCATGAGGCACCCAGTCAGCAGCCCAGGGGGCACAGCCCGGTGTAGACCACCCTGTGCGGTGCATCCATGGAGCAAGTGCCAAGGGAGAGAGAGGGGTTGGGGGCACAAAACTGAGGATCGTAAGCAGTAAATGGGGAGGGGGGGGTGTTCTTCTTTCTCTCTTCCTTTCTCTTTCTCTTTTCTCTATTCTCTCTTTCTTTCTCTCTCTGTTCCTTTCTCTCTTTCTTTCTCTCTTTCTTTTTCCCTTTTTTCTTTCTTTTTTCTATCCTCTCTCTTTATTACTCTGTTTCTTTCTTCATTACTCTTTCTCTCTTCCTTTCTCTTTCTCCTTCTCTCTTTTCTCTGTCCTCTTTCTCTGTTCCTTTCTTTTTTCTTTCTCTTTCTTTCTCCTTCTTTCTCTTTCTCTCTCTCTTCCTTTTTCTTTCTTCCTTTCTCTCTTTCTTTCTCTCTTTCTCTCTCTCTCTCTCTTTCTTTCTCTCTTTCTCTCTCTCTTTCTCTCTCTCTTTCTCTCTTTCTCTCTCTCTTTTCCATTTGTTTGTCTTTCTAAATTAAACTCTATGAGAAGGACATTGCAATTTGGTACCAGCGAACAGGTGTGTGAGCAACAGGAGGGACAGACAGACATTCTGTGAAAGCAGAATATAGAGTTTTGGTCCCATTTCCACTAAGATTTTTTTTTACATGGGGGTGTGGTGGGAATGCTGTACAGTATCTGGGACAGAGCCACTGCCCCCTTTACAGGGACAGCACTCGCTGGCAGAAGCCCCAGGCAGGACTCGGGCTGGGGGTCTGTCCTGCCCAGCATCCTTCCTCCCCACAGGGCCTCTGTAATTTAGGGACTGAAAACTCCACCTGCTTTCCCAACGAGCTCAGAGGAAGGGTTTGGGGAGGATTTTCCTGGGGGGGCAGTAGCAGAGGGGTCTCTTGGCACTCACTTTGTAGCAAGCAGCATGTTTTTCCTGGAGTGGAGGTCGCTGGGGTCCGTGTGCTGCCGGTTCAGGTACTCAGAAACAGCTTTGGCCGGGAACTCCGTTTCGCAGATGTACCCGAAATCCCGAGCTAAATGAACGGCCTCACCTGCAGGGAATGAGAGGGGCGTCAGCACCTCCCGGGAGCTCGGCTTGGCTCCAGAGGCTCGTGGAGGGTGGGGAAAGCACACACACACCATACACACACACTGTCTTCCACATGGACTGGGCCAAAAAAAAAGCAAGGAGAAACCTAAATCCCGAAAGACAGTACTCCCATTACACCGGAGAAACCATTCCCGTCTCTACACAACGCGGCCCGGGCCGGAGTTCTCCGGCTGTGGAAGCAAGGAGGATGCTATCGCCCCTCCCTGCGGGACCTGATACACACTCTGCTTATAAACAAACACAGACAACTCCCATCACTATCACAGTTACCACCACAGCCCTAAAACGATGCACATAACTGCATTTCGTCTGTTGGAAACTGTTAATGTGCTTTTTTTTTTAAATGGCCACCGTGCAGCAGGAACTCCTCTGTAAGGACAGAACAAATGGCAGCTTTTCTTCTGTGAAAAATAACCATCCTTCTAACTCAGATCGTCACTTTTCCTGCCGGCCTTGCCTCCAGGGGTTCGTGTCATCCAGCTCCTCCTGACGCCCCGCATCCCACTGGAACAGGACAGGAAGGGGGAGGGGAGGAGCGGGGGGACCCCCCGACTCTGGGGGGATTCCACCACGTTATGGCTCAGCCCCTCCAGAATAAAGCAATGAAGCGTTTAAGAACCGCCTGAGGGACCAAGGGGAGGATTTCCAACACACAGAACAGATAACTCCAGGACCGCATTGTTTTTAACGACGAGGAGTTTCCTCCCGACGTCACCTTCTGCCGTCCGGGGCTTCTCGCTAATCACCACAGCGCTTAATGAAGGTGATGCGAGAGCAGCAGCGCCCAACGGGGCGGAAAGGAAGATAAATCTCCAGCAGGTGCAGCTTCTTCCAAAAGCAGGGAGTTCTCCCAAGGCGAACCGTCGATTTGTGAGGAAATCGGGGGAAGAGGGGGGGAGCGAGAGCCTCGCTGCGCATTCGGCATCGGTTTTAGCATCACTGCAGCCGAGGAGCGATGCTGAACCAGGATCGGGTTCCTCTCAGCCCCGCACAGCTCCATCAAAAGAGTTGAAAAGTTAATATCTAGCACAAATGTTTATAAGCAGAAAAGATAAGGGGATTATTTACACGCCTCTCGGTGTGTATGTGTAATGTAGATACACATAATTCATAATTGCATCCATACTATTCCAGTTATGGGGTTTGGAGAAGGTCCAACCTCTCGTAGCATAAACACGCACATGCCATAAACATATTCAGTGACTCTAAATTCTACTTCTCAATACGGGAACAGTAAATCAAAGAAACACGCCTAACACCAAAATCATGTTAGTTGACTTGAAATCAGGTGAAACTTCAGACTCCCCTTCCCTCCCTCCTTCCTCGGGTCTCTCTGGTCGGTTCTCACCACCTTCAGGTACACTGTGGCTCTCAAGTTGCTCTGATTTCTTTGACAAAACCAAACTAAAGCAACAAATCCTGTATTATTTTTCCTCTTGGAGAGTCCTGTGGTGGCTCGGGAGGAGCGAACTACCGGGAGGATGGAGCAGCAGTGGAGTAGGAGAGCACAGGCTGGGAATTAACAGGAGTGAGGGGCTGGAACCGCCCTGGAAAACCATACACACACACACACTCATCACCAAGAGGGGAGAATGAGCCTCCAGCCAGTGCCTGCGTTCCTGGGGATGGGACCCTTCACCGTGTTCAGCCGAACTCCCCCCCAATTTCACCTCTGCAATGTCCGTCCCCCCTCCCCGCCCCGATCCCCAGTTTTTAGGGACCAGCTGGGAGCAGGGGGGGCTGAGGGGAGCTGTGCCCCCGCTTACCTTCCACCAGGGAGGTGAGTAAAGTGACATTTGCGGCCTTACGCCTCCCGGCTGGTAAATTCAAACCGATTTTTTCTAGCCTTTCTCGCAACGATCTCCCCCCGTTTTTCGATTTGGCTCTAGAATTGCAAAGAAATTGAAATCGTCATTAACCCCGCAGCGTTCCTGGAAGAAACGTCTGTGCGGTCCCTGAAGCCCGGGAAGGGTTTCGCTCGACGTTAAGGACTTTGGGGGTGTTGATTTCTGGTGGGCTTTGATGAGATTTGCTTAATTTCTCCCAGGGGTGGGAAGTGGGGACGAGCCCGCTTTTCTCCCTGTTTTCTCCGGGGAGATGCAATCATCCAGGTACCGAGAGATCATGCCCAGGGCTCTGACCTGGAGAGGAGGGGGTTCCTGCTGCAGGACACTAACTCGCCCTAGGATGGAGTGAGGAGATGGGCAGAAACGTGGGAGCATTCAATCTTGAGTAATTCCAGGCAAAACGGCTGCATGGGAAAGAAGGATGGAAAAACGGAAGAATGGGAAAAAGGAGAGGGGAGAACAGCAAACTGAAAGGCTGGAAGGGACAATGTCTGTGCCTGCGGGTACAGAGAAAAGGAGGAAAATGCTTGGGAGACCTCAGGAACAGTTTCGTGCGAGTGTGCGTGTGTTGGGTGGAAAAGCGATGCGGAGAGGCAGAGCTCACCTGGAGGCAGGGAGCGGAATGGAGAGGGGACCGAGTGCCCGGGGGAAGGTTGGAGCATCTGCGGGAGGTTGCTGATAAGGACAATAAAAGGGTGAGCGAGGTGGGAAACGCAGAGCCATTGTTCGGGTGCCCATACATATGTAAATCCCCAGAGATGAAGCGGGGATTGCTGTAGCATCTAAGATCAGCGCCCATTGGAAAGATCTCTGAGTCCCTACTTAAAATCTGTTTAACAACTTGCAGCCACGCTCTGCGAGAGGAAACCAGAAGCGACAGAGGAGCCAGGGCGGCTTCTCGCCGTTTCGTATGGGAGAAGCAAGGCTGGGAGGCAGAATGGCAAGGGAGATATTTCGTATTTCATATTCTCTATATTTCATCCGCTCTGAACGAAAAGCTTGTCTAAAATCTAGATTCCAGATAGGACCTGAAGTCAGCAGCAGCCAATGATTATGGCTTGGGCCACCTCCAGATGTCCACTGAAGTTCAGTAATGATGTTTCTTTACCTCGATAATCATATTTCCCACAGAGTATCTCTGCGATGCTCTCCTGCTCCGTTTGCGGCTGTGCAGAGCAGCGCCCGAGAGCCAAAGCCTCTGCGGCGCTCTGGCAGCGGTCACAGCCACACAGGGGTTGCAGCCATCCACGTGGAACAGCAGCTATTCCAGGAGACCCTAATGCTCCCACGTGTTCTGGGGTGAATGGCTGCGTGGAGCAGGACTTCCCTCCTCCAGACACGGAGCTGGAGCCCCTGACGTCGTTACAGATGGGGTTTTTTCAGCAGAAAGAAAAAGAAAACCAAACCCAACAACAACAACTTCATTTTAACACATCTTAGCGTTAACGGTGCCCAACCAAGGATTGGCAAGATATGTCCTTCTCTAGAATTAGCAACTTCTAAACGTCATCTGAAATTTATTTGGGGCCGAATTAATTTCATTTCTTTCTGTCTCGAAGTTTTGCTTTATTTTTGGGTCTGGTGTACACCTCACACGTAGAAAATGACTTCTTATTCCCTCTCACCATTCCCTTGGCCTGAATGAAAGGCCATAACCACTTCTTCCCTGCCCTGACCAGAGACAGATCCTTAGCTCACCTTTCTCACAGAACAGTCGTATCGACCATTCATAGTCCTCCCCATACATAATAAGAAGTTAAAGGCTTTTCTCCCTGACAGCTTTTCCAGCTGAGGATTTCAGAGCTTAACTTGTTCTTTCCTCACCCCTAAATGCCCCATTTCCCTCTTGATGGGGCAGAGTGGCCACCAGGCCTCCAAGTTACCCTTTATTCCTCCTTTTCCTCAGCACCAATAACGCAAATTCTTTCCAGGTCTTCGGCAAAACCCACCAGGATATTAGAAGGCGATTTGCACGAATATTGCACAGCAAAGACCTGAAGACCGACTGTCACTAATTCCCCTATCAACCCCCTCTAGATGGAGCATTAAGTTTGTGACCTTCAAAGCTGTGTGTGGATGGCTTTTCTTCAGCCAAGTCCTCACGCACCTCCCAGGTTGTCTATTACTCCACTGCCACTTTCAGTGATGTCCTGGGAGCCACCACGGTAATTGCCTTATCAGGGAACTTCACAGATTTATCCAGGAAATCCTTAGGAATACACGTGGTCCTGGGACACATCGGGTTCATCCTGCACCGTCTAACTGCGAATTTGCCATCGTGGCGTTTTATTTTGCCCATTTGCCACGAGACGTGTGAGGAGAAGGAGAAAAAGTAGAAGGTGTATGCACGAGAGTTTCGTGTCTCAGTCCTCTCCTTTTGAGAAATCTTGATAGAAAACGCGCAAGGCTGAATCTTTCCCCGATCTCCACGTGGTGACCGCAATGCCTGAATTCAGCATATTTTCTCCTAATCCCGAGGGCTACGCGAACACACTGTGGCAATCGTAAGGATCAATAGATATTGGCCATCCTCTTGACCAACCCTTCCTGGCGCATGCATGGATGCCCCTCGCGGGCACGTCCACACTCTCCTCCCGGCCTCTTACCTTCTAAGCACTCCTCCCAGGAGCGATGCGTTCAGACACTCTGGAGGAGAGAGGCGTCTTTGAACTTCTCCCACAGTTACTTTATACTTTGAAGTTGAACTAAGCAAAGACAAGCGGCCGGGAACGGAGCAAAACACCTCTCCGGTGTTGACTGAAATTCCACCCAGGAATCCATCTTTATTCATCATCAAAGAAGTAACAGATTTTGGAGGAACCGGAACTGGAGAAAGAAAAAGGGGGAGAGGGGGAGAGAGAAACCATCACACCGGGAAGGAGCACAGGGTAACCACAGTCTCTCTGACATGCACAGAACAGCAAAATGAAAGGGAATTTTGAATCTCTGGCTACCTCCAGCAACCTAAAGGGTGCTGCTCCCCCAACCTCAAGGAAACTGCTCCATGGATGATGGATGGAGAGAAGGGTGGTGCAGTACAGCCTCTATACAGGGTTTGAGCATTGGGAAAGAAAATACGTATTGGCAAGCACCTGGCAACTTTCTGGTTTGAGCCTGTGTCTCACCCAGAGCCCCCCGATGCCTTTTGTACAACGGACAGCGCCTCTCTGGAGGGGAAACAAAAAAGGACAGTTTACTTTTTTTACTGATGTTTCCATTACTGCTAAGCAGAGCCAGGAATAAATTCAGTAGACGAAGAGAGTCGCTGTCTTAAGTAAGTATCAAAGCTGGAGGACACAGCAACCAGAAGACAGCTCTGTTATTGCTTTGTGGTTTCATTAAGTCTGGTTTATGAAATAAAATGAGTCTTCTCCTTCAGGAAAAAAAAAAAAAAAGAAGAAAAAAAAGAAAATAAAAGGAACACTAAAAAAAATAATAAAATAAATTTTTAAAAGCCTGGTCTAACCATGGCGTTCACCACCTTTATGTTATTGTGCTGTCCGTGAAGCAGGAGGAACTCTTCCCCCCTAAGTAAAGCTGATCTAATTACTGTAACACATATTTCAAGGTAGTTATAGAGGGAAGGGGGAACAAAACATAACAATAAAGTGAAACTAAACAAATCAAACCCATGCTATTCTGTCCACGATAAAACAACGCATTTCTTTTCTCTCTGAAACTAGCGAGGTTATTTTAAGAGCAACCAAGAGCATTACAATGAAGAAACTCCTCTAACAGCAACCAGGCACACTCCGAAATAAACCAACAAACAAAAAATAAACTAAACCAAAGTGAGAGCGATTCCCCCGTGACATGAGTTTTGTTTACAAATGCATTTAAATAGCTGCCTCATAATTGTGTGTAACTGTTATGATTTACAGCAGGTGCACTAATCAATCAACCAATCACTTTAATTTATAGGGAGCCTCGCTGCATTTTCCCAGTTGTTTCATTTCTGCAAGTAATTGATAACAAACCGTACTTATGGTATGTTTTATGCAGGAGTTAATAAGAGCTGACAGCTGCTGCTGCTGCTTCCTCTCGGAATCGCGGCAACACGCGCTCCCCTTACAAAATACACTCCGAATCGGGTTTTTTGCTGGTGGTGGTGGAGTCCGGGCGCGTTTCGGAGGAGAGGGCTAATTGCTAACACACCCTCGTCGAGCAGATACTACCTCACAGCCTCCCGTTTCCACTCAATCAATTGTAAAACCAATCCGGCAAATAATAGGGTTCTATCGTGCACATATGCAGCTATTTAGGTAGTTATAACACACGTCAGTTAAGTCATAAAAACCCTGTTTATTTGCAACATATCTGAAGAATCAAACCATTAGCGTTGAGGGGGCATTTAAGTCGTCTGGAGCTGCTAAACAATAAGATCGGGTATCCTAATATATTACCAAGTGCTAACTACTGGGCAATTGCCAATTTTATAACCTCAGCGCATGGAATAGACACCACCGTGTTCCACTGTTTTTATTACAGATCATTTCCTACTGCCAGACCAGACCCCCACAATAAAAGCTCTATAACAGCCCAAAACCAAAAGGCATGTCGATTTGAGATATACATATTGCTTCATATGCCTTGTATATAGTCTCCAGTATAAACAAATTATTTCGAGTGGCTTTACTCCAGGGAATCGGAAAGCGAAATGGATTCCTATTTTTCTATTATTTTTAGTCGGGCGCTTTACGCAGCTCATAAAGGCGGCTTCAAACGGTTTGAGAGCGGCACAGGAACAGTTATAGCAGGGTTAGGGTGCGCTCCTGCTTTCGTTGCTATTAATAGGATTTCCCTCCCATTGATTCTACAGGAAAAGACTCTTCTGGGGTATGAGAGGTAGTAATGGAAGAGAAAAAATGACGCGTCTCTCTCCCTTCCCCCGCCACACACAGGTCTGCCACTTCGAAGCACGGGGTTCTGCAACGTCATTCGAGGGGAGCATCAAGAAGAAGTTCAAACCCACCCAAGTCAGGTCAGAGCGGAGCCACCTGACAGCTCCTCCTGACGGGCGTTTTCCCCTTTGGCCAAGCGCATGGGCTCAGCGGCTCGGGAACACCTTCGCAGTGCCTATATTTAGTGACCAGTTTATCGGGTCACTGTCCAGTGAACTGAGAAATTAAACAAGAGGCAGCAATTCCACAACCATCTGATCTTAGTCCAGACTCACTAAAGAGAGAGAGGGACCTGTGCAACGCTTAAACGTCCCTCCCTCCACTCGCTCTGGCCTTCGGGAGAGCTCATTACATTAGTTAACCTTTGAAATATGGATTTTCACCTGCTCAGTATTTTGCTTTTCCCTGCAAGATGCTGCTGGGAAGCAGGCTGCCTCCCTTCCCAGCCATGCTGAGAGCTCCTCAGCTTTTGTTCCTACCACTGCCTCCCCGAAAAAGACTGTGTGAACGTACCCATCAGTTGGAGTTTAACAACTCTAAAGCCATTTTCGAAGCTTACCAGGCGGTGTAAGCATATCTATTGCGATTTCATAGCTTCAGAGAGATGTATTCTATCTAGACTCTATATCTTCTGTAAATTACCTAAAGCTGCCTCAAAAAAAGTGTTTGCCATGGAATGAATTATCTCTATCTATATCCAATCTATATGTTTATCATGGCTATAGCTTTTCAGATGTAGCCCAGACGTTAACAGAGATAATATATCTAACGTGGAGGTTTTAGTGGGTGAAGAGATAGACACATCCGTGTGTGCAGCTGCGTGTGTCAAATCCCTGAGTGTATGTAAATAAACTGTAAAGCACAGTGTATTTTTGGTCAACGTCAACATTCCCAGTTGGTCAGGGGTTGCCATAACTGCTGAAATAATACAGAATAGCATTCACGGATACACGCAGCATCCCCACCACTTCGGCTCTAACTTTATCCCATCCAGTTCTTGTTAATCCCAGCAGAAATTGTCCACATTTTCCTTCACTCCCAAACTCTGTTCTGTGTGAGAGAGAGCGTTCACAGATATACAGTGCCCCCTTCCAAAGCCTCTCCCTTCTCTCTTTCTCCTTCTTTATTTCTTTCCCTCTCTCCTCTCTTTTTAAACCTCATTCTCCTTATCTAGCCCTTCCTTCTTCTTTTCTCCCTCTTTCTTCCTTTCTCTCTTTTCTCTCTCTTTCTCTTTGTCTCTTTCTCTCTCTTTCTTTCTCTCTTTCTCTCTTTCTCCTCTGTTCCTCTCTTCTTTCTTTCTCTTCTTTCTTTCTTTCTTTCTTTCTTTCTTTCTTTCTTTCTTTCTTTCTTTCTTTCTTTCTTTCTTTCTTTCTTTCTTTCTTTCTTTCTTTCTTTCTCTCTCTCTCTCTTTATTATCTCTCTCTTTCTCTTCCTGTGGTTACTTCCGGCTTCTTTGTCATTTCTCCCCCTTCCATTTCTCTTCAGCTTATCAATAAACCGGGAGAGCAACAGTAGCCGCTTGATTTGTTAGTAATTATAAGCATACTGTTCCTGCAAACGGGATCTCTAGATGAGTGAGATCGCTTTAAAACGACAGCAGGAAATGGTGGGGAAATGGAGCATAGCGAAACTCAGCGTGAAGCTTTCAGTTCTTTACATGTTTACAATTTTCTGTGCATACATTAAGTCTTAGGGTTTTTTTTTTTGGTGGCGGTGGTGGTTCTCTGCTGGGTTGCTCTCCACAAACGCGTGAAAATGCGCCCAAATGCACACGGACAACGGGAAATGGAAACAAGAGGGCACTTCCACAGTACTAAAAATAAGCAAATAAATAGAACTATGCCTTAAAAATAGCTGAATAGCTTTAAGCTATGGATATTGTTGCAATAACCCTGGTGAATAACATGATAGTCCATCAGTCAATTAATCAGAAGAAATATTTCTTATGCTTATCACTAACAAACTTATTACTAATGAGCTATCAAAGTGCCTTCACTTTTTTTTTTATCTGCCCACTGGACCTGAAATCTGTAAAAGTTCTTTGCCATTTCTATCAACAGGACTTTGTTGTTACTGGTGAGTTGTTCTGACTTGGGAGCTAAACCTGGCAGGTCAAGGGACGAGGTCTTACCCATTGCCGCTGAAAGACTCCTTTCTTATTTTAATTTTAATGAATAAATATAGACAACGTGTGTTCATGTTCCTTCCCCTCCTGTCCCTCTCGTCTCCTCCTCTTCCACCCTCCCTCTCCTCCATCGCAGTCCCTCTTCCCTGGAAGCTGGGGCCAAATTTCAGTGTGAGACGGATTCCCTCGAAATTGTTTTGCATTCAATTAAAGTGGATCATAAGGGTCAGTGGGTAATCCAGGAAAAAGCACGAAACGGAGTGGCAATGAAACAACATCTTCGACTCCCAGATCTGTCACCTGGAAAGCTGAGGCCAGGGTGGTTTCAGTTAATCATTTATCCGGATACTTCAAGAGAGGGTGAGGAGGAATCTCATGCTGCATTATTGAGGACAAAAAAATGTCGAGACATCTCCTTTCATCTCTTTCTTTAAAATAATACGAACAAGGGAAGGTGTTTGCAGGGAGGCGATGCGCTAAGGTGCCAAAATTACAGTGGTCCTTTGTGCTCAATCAAACCCGAGCGTGCACGCGATCGTCAGAAACGGCAGAAAGTAAATAAACACATCAGGATAATTTTAAGGTCACTGACTGTGCCCCAGAGTCACAAAATATTAACCCGGGACTCGGGCCACGCAGGGCTTCGCAAGAGGACCACTTCTTTCGCCACAGGCGGTGCCAGGCGGATCCCAAACGAGCAGCTGAGGAGTAGACCTGATCTTTTATTCCTGACACACGGGAACCACCTCCCCCTCACCTCAGCACACAGAAAGGCCTCAAAACGTGCAGCCGGTAAGCTCTTAAAACCGAGTTAAATCTGGTCTTAACGCTCTTGGTGATTATTATCACGGTGATGATTTGTCTGGGTCCCTCCCTGCCACTTCCACCACCCAAATCTTAATGGAACTGGGAGTTAACGATGATTTTTTAATGTCTTGTTGGATTTTTAGACTGTTAATGTACCGCATCCTTCTCATTATTAGTTTATTGATTGTTCATTGACCAGCCCCCTTCAAATCGTATTAACCACCCTCTGCCACTTCAGATTAGAAGAGTTTAAAAAGCACCTTTCATTATTTCAGCGCCACCGCGGCAGCAGAGTTCAGGCTTGGTGGCTTAATGCTCGCTCTAATGGGGCAGCTAAGAGACGAGGGGCCACGGTCCCTGCCTATTGCATTAATAGCTCAAAGGGGGCTAATACAGAAAATTAGCCTTAAACGAGCTCTGGAGATCTCCAAATGAAAGAGCCATTTATCACGCTGGCTACCTTCACTCCACTCGTTTGCTCTCTCTACTGGGAACAACTCATTTCCTCTTAACTAAATTACTTCAGAAATGTCAAGTAAGCTCTGACAGCAAACATAACGAGAGGCTGCGTATACGTAATCTGTTGTGCGGGATCGATACGCGAGATAAATCGATAGCCGCCTATGAATCCCTACATAATTTCCTTAATATTTTGGGCAATCCTGTTGCGTAGATAATTCCCTCTGCAGGTCTCAAAGACCGTGGAGAAACGGACAAAGTCTGGGTTACATGACTGAGTTTAGGCTTCAAGTTCTCATCGTACTTTTTCTCTACGTTGTAATTAAAGCGTTTTAAGAAACAAACTGGGGTTTGATGAATAGATCCACTCCAATCCCCGCCTACGGAATATGTATCACAGGGAGTGCTCCTCTGCATAGCAATCAGGCAATATCTATCTGTGTGTGTGTGTATGCATGTATGTATGTATTTATCTATCTATCTATCTATCTATACATCCATCTCTCTAGCTATCTATCCATCCATCTCTCTGTCTGTCTGTCTATGCCATCCTCCTGCCACAGCCACTTACACAGTCTAAATCACTTGTTCTCACTTTAAAGTACACCCTCACGTTTGCAAACTGCAGGGAGCAAAGCAAAATCCACACTGAGCCCTCTCTGTGCTGCTCCTTCTCTCGTTCTGATTAAATATCGCCTGCCAGAAATATGCCCTGCTATTTATTACCCATTTCTCTCCCTCCGCACCCAGGAAATTCGCTGTGCAAAAAAAAAAAGAAAGAAACTGAGCTCACAATGTCCCTTTTATGCTGGAAAGTTTCTTAGAGCTCAGCAAGGAAGAAAATACTCCTCCAGCGACTTTAAAACAGCTGCAGACGAATCTCGGGATCTTTTTTTCTGTAACCTAATTTCCAAAGGGCATGTGTGTCTTGTTCATCATGGATAATAACCCCAGGAGCGTCTCTCCCTATGGCTGCAAATAGGCACACGTAATCCCACCTACACGGGGCTGCGCCTCTTTGGCCACGGCGGTGCCCAACGAGCCCATCTCAGCCCCTGCCCAACGCACACTGCGGTCAATATTCACACATCGGCGCTGCCCGTACCCAACTCAGCGCGCACATCAAATACCTCCGCTCTCCTCCTCACCGGGGGGAGGGAGAGACACGGGGCGGGGGGGAAGAAGGTATTTTGGGCTGAGTGACCAACAGAGGTGTTCTGCGGAAAAAACTACACCGCGACAGGAAAATAGGAGCACGGAGCAGCAGTAGGAAGGAGTCTCTGGACCACAAATCAAGCACCAATTGATCAAATACACCCGAGAGGAAACATCGCGTCTGAGGTGTCGAGCGGGGGTGGGAAGGGGAGGGGAGTGAGGAGGGGAAAAAGAGCAAAATACAGCCCAACGCCATCAGGTTACAGGGCCTGAGCTCAATGTCTGCTGAACGTTCAAACTCAATCAAAACAGGAAAAACAACTTTTTCTCTTTTAACGTGTATTATTTTTCCGTTTCTGAGATACACCCTCGGCTTCTCACCCTGCGCTCAGAAATGCTGCTGCTCAGGGCCCCCGAGGTCCCCCTGTCCTCCCCCAAATAACCCGATCGGGTGGGTGCCAGAGAGACTGTACACGAGGGCTTAAATTAAAAGACAATAAATACACGGAAGGACCTCCTGCCGCCTCGAACACATTTTAAATAAACACCTTCCCTGTTATTTTGCTTTACATTCTAAAAGATTATCCCTATTAAAGCGTTTGTGAGCGTTTGACAAATAACAAAGGTCCTGGAGATAAGTGCTGTTGATAGTAAGCATAAGGGACAGCATTTCCAAGCCTCATCGCTGGTACTTAAAATTGAATCTAGAAATAGAAACTCCTTAGATAATTAAAGATAGCTTTCCCTCCATTTGCAGCGTGTGATCTGTTTAATGTCTATCAGCAGAACACACCAGCAATCGCCCAGCATCTTCCAGGGGCTGTCAGAGAAATGCAAAAAAATTAAGCAGCTGCAATACGCCCGAAATGAGTTATTGTAATTACATTTAATTAGTTTAATTAGTTAATTATTTTGCTTACAGCTGTACGAGAGACTGCAAACATTTGTTAATATCACATTCCCTTTAACAGTATGGGGTGATGCTGCAGTTACACTAAATCATGTGCGCATATGTAGGGAGGTTTAAAAAATGGGTATGGGGAAGGGGGGACTCTGGCAGGAAGGGGGGAAGGGGGTCGGGGCTGCCTTTCCACAGGCGGTTCTTTCTCTCCCCTTCGTCTTCGATTTGCCTGGGAAACGCGCTTTAAGCCCCAAAGGGAATAGGCCCCCTTCCCCCATCCAAAGCCAAGGGGTCCCCATCGAGGACCGCGAGGGGAAAGAGGAGGGGGCCCTGGAAGCTGCATCTGAGCACGGGGTGCGCCGTTAGAGAGCGTTTGTGTAATTAAACCCTTCGAAGGACGGGGGAGGGGGAAATACGCACTCTCCCTTTCGCATCTCTCTCCTTTTCCCTTCCCTCTATCTGCCGATCCAATCAGCTCCTCATCCTGCTGCCATGAATGACTGCTTCCCGGATAAATTAATCGCCCCCAAGTAAAAATACATCATGAAGATATTGCTACACAGTAAAAGTTTGTCTAGCTTGTTGGAATAATCCATACCTTTTTTAATGACAGACTGGTCCAATAAGTTCATACCGCTGTTATTGGCATCTTCAACTGACTGTGGATATAAAAACATCACTATTCAAATTGACTGGATATTAAAGAATCGCGTACATAAATCATGTCACCCCAAACTGGAGTTTCTGTTATTTCCATTTATATTAATTCACTAGGGGAGGAGGGATTTATTACTATTATTACTATTATTATTACGCAAAATAGACAGGGAAATGAAATTCTTACAAATTATACGGTCTTCTAATAATAATAATAAAAAAGAGGTGTGAAGCATATGGGGTTGCAATATTGGTTTTGTTATCGTATAAAACATAGATACAACATAGACTTCTTTGCATTCGATAAAGCTCTATATTTATTCCTTTGAAAATCTGGCAATTTGGCAACATCTGCAAAATCTATTGCATGACATAAATGTACACTATTAAGGACAACTTAAATTCTCCCTCCCCTTTCCTCGCCCTCCTTCCCCTCCCCTCGTTTTTTGTTTGTTTGTTTGTGTAACCCTCCTACATCTTAATAATTCAAGGGCCATTTACTTTTTATATATAATAGTTTACATTATGGACTTTTAATTAAAGCCTGAGCGATTCGGAGCACAGCGCAACGCCCACATGGTGGAGGGTACGAGCAGAAAGAGATTTACAGCTCCCGAGGTTGCTTCCACGTCCTGAGTCAGTGCGGACGGGGAGCAGGGATGCTCCTTATCTAAAGTATGAACTATCAAACTGATGGCTTAGGAAAACTCTCCCTACTTCCTTTCCAAAGCCTTCCCCTCCCTCTTTTTTCCCCCCTTTACGTTCTTTCTCTCCAGCCCTCACACCTGTTATTAGGGCATTAAGTTCTTCAGCAGGGAAGAGAACAAAGACGGGCACAGAGGACGGAGTAAATGTTGGGTTTAGTTTCTCAGCGCGAAAGTGGGGATGGACAGAAGACAAACAAACCAACCAAAATCACCGCTGAGCCTGCGGCGGGCACAGCAAAATCGTCTCCCAAAGAGAAGAGGGGTCGTCAGAGCAATTTATTGCAGAATTAGGACAGGCTCCGTGTCAGGGTAAATTCAGGGTTTCAGAGAGAGAAGGAGGACCTGTGGGTTTCTTGGGTCTTTTATTTTTCTCGTTACTAAGTAAAATTGGGTGTTTTCTGGGTTATTGCATATTCGGGGACTTGTAACCTTTTTTTTTTATTTCCTGATAAGGAAAACACCTTTACAGCAAAGCAATGATTTTCTTCCCTGTTTTTCTAACTTCATCTGCGCTGCACCGAGAGGCTGAGCTTATCCCGATCCAGCCCTTATCTCCATCTCTTTCTGCTCAGCAGAGGCGTTCGAGATAGAATATGATTTGATGATCTCAAAGGTCTCTTCCAACCAAGGGATTCTACGATTTTACGATTTAGGAGACAATTACATCTCCCCAGAACGGGACAGAACAATATTTTCCGTGAGCTCTTCCCTTTCATTTCCCCTGAACCCAGGCTGGAAGGAGCTGGCACAGACACTCGGTGGCTCCTTCTGTTGTGTGGGTCTCTCTCTTCTAATCAACGGGCTACGTACCTAAAGGGCACAAAATAAAATTGCCAAGCCTTCCCTCCTTTCCCTGAGCAGCTCCCAAAGAGGGATGGTGAGCAAAGCCTGCAGCCTGCTGGAGTGCATGGCGGTGCTCCTCGATGCCACAGGACTGGAGGTAAATAACAAACGCCATCTTTCCTTTGCTGCTTCTTTTTTTTCCCTCCCCCTCCTTATCTCACCTTATCTCTGGAGCTGTGCACACGCTCTATGTGCGTGCGTGCACTCCGCGCGCTCCATCAGCAACGTGGGTTAGTTGTTGTAGTTAATGAGAAGACTCCTGTCTGATTTTCTATCTAATTACGCCCTCCTGCTGGGTTTTTGTACAGGATATTCGCTCAGCATGCTGGCAGTTAATAGTCACAGAGAGGATCGTAAAGATTTAATTAGGACTGCATGCGGAAACGTGGAAAAACAACTCAGACTTTTAATTACTAGACTTCTTTAGTTAAAAGTGATACCAGGGGTTACTTTAGAAGAGACTTGGGTGTTTTGGTGCAGCTTAACTTTCCGTGCCTCTAGGTAGCACATAGGAGCGGGGACGGCGAGAGGAGGGGGAGTGGGGGTGTGTGCGGGGAGGGGGAAGGTGATGAGTTTCCAGACAGACTTAGAAAATTTAGAGAGCAAGATTCCCCTCCCTCCCCTCCTCCAATAATCTGATAGCACGGAGTTTCCTGTGTACCATAAATACAACTTATTCAACAGCTGTGGGTCATCCGAGAAAAAAAAGCACTCTGAAGACTGATCTTTTTATTTTCCTTTAGAGAATCTGGATTTCCCCTTGTATATTTTCTTTATCCTCTCTCTTAGCAGTAAAACTCCACTTTCGCCTAGCTAGCGAGGAGGGAAAAAAAAAGAAACCCTGGAGCTGCGCTGGTGGTTTTCAGAGTCCCTGTTAGAAGATGCAAATTTGTTTTCAATAGCCGCGTCCCGGGTTCTCTGCTCCCTGTCTGAAGGCTGTAAATGGCAGATTGAAAATTCCTCTCGAAAGGGGCAGCAAGAGCGATAGAACCCGTCCTGTTTACAATAACAGAGGGCTATCGTGTTACAATCACTTAATTCTACCCCTGGACAATGGCTCACACATGGTCTGCGTTTGGTGTTTATAAAATAACCACTGTTTCTTTCTGTCACGCACTCTTTTCCTCTGTCTCGTCCTCCCTGGTCAGCCCAGACCCTTCTCACGGCACGGATTTGACCAGACATGCATGAGACACATCTTCTTTTCCAACTGTACCCCTAGATATCAGTTCAACTTTTTGGACTGTGAAAAATAAATAAATAAATTGGGGGGGGGCGGGGAAGACCCTTATTTAAGACCTTTCCTGTAAATTCTCCCTAGCCTTGGGGGATAATATGTCGCCTAAATAGGAATCTTGGAAGCTGGAGAGGATTTGTTGAATCTAGACTAAATCCATAGTGAAAATCGGAGTGGAAAACTGCCCAACTCCATCTGTCATTAGAGAGGGCAGGAGTAGAACATGCTGAGCGGTCGGAGCGAGTGCCGGGCTGCTTTCCCTCCCGCCTGTGCTAACTTGCAGTTGGACACTTCTTCCTTCACGTGTTTCTCCCTGGGACACCCTCCTCTCCCTCTTCCCCTCCTCCCCCAGCGCCAGACCGGCCCCCCCGCCGCCTCAGCACCCCAAACCAAGAGCCTCAGCACCCCAAACCAAGAGCCTCAGCACCCCAAACCAAGAGCCTCAGTCGTGCTGGTTCGCAGCCTCGTCTGCCCCTTCCCAAGCCCATCCCGCCCCGTCCCGGGTGCCGGGGGAGATGCCCTGCCCGCAGAAGGGAGCTTTTATTGGAAAAAGAAAGGAGAACAGCTTTATTTGAGCTGAGCAGGACTTCTCCTTCTCTCTTCTTTCTCCTCTTCTCTCTTTCCCTCTCTTTCTCCACCTCTTTTCTGTTTTACTTCTATCTCCCTTCTCTCTTTTCCACCTTCCCCTCTCTTTTTCCCCTCTCTAGCTCCTCTTCTTTGCCTTTCTCTCTCCTTCCGTTCTTTTCCGTCTTTCTTTTTTTTTTCCTTTATCTCTTTCCTCTCCCCTCTCTCTTTCTCACGAGAGTGAACAATCTCCAGCTTTTCTTTGGGGAAAGTGTAATTACCAAAGCACAAACGCTACTTAACGCCTATCGGAGAGAAAGAGGGAGAGCGATCCCCTTCGTGCATTCACAGAGGTAAAACTCGCCTCGACCTGCCCGCGGGATCCTCGGAGCAGGAATGCGGCCCGCGGGGGTGAGCGCTGCCCCGGCTCTCACACACAGCCTGGGAACCCGCAGAGACCCCGCGGCCGCTCAGCAGAGGCGAATCCGGACAGAAAAACACCTCTATTTCCAAAATAACTGTCCCCAGCAAAGCCCGGAGCTTCGCCCTGAGCCAGTCCTGCAGCCGCTGCCGTACAGCCCTTCTGCTTCTCTACTGACGAGCCCTGTAATGCTCAGCAGGAGCCTTTTTCATGGCTATTTTTTGTTCCATCTCAGCCTCCTCTTTTCTCCTTTTTTTTTTTCTCCTTTTTTTTTTCTCCTCTTCTATAACTTTGAAATCCGTATCATCCATTGCTCCAGATCTTTATTTGCCCCACGTGTAAATAAATAATTATATATATAAATTATGCATATGATATATAAATTTTCTGGGGGGAAGGGATGGAGGGGACTCCCAAATCCCGGATGGGAAAGCCTGATTTCAGCCCCCGGAGGCTTCCCCCCGCTGGGGGTTCCCCCCCAGGCCGTGCCCCTCTCCAGTAAGGTGGGAGACACCCCCGCACCGAAGCTCTGCAGGGCCTTTCTGGCTTTAGGGAACAGCACGTGATGAGGATTTTGGTGGGATGGAAGAAGGCTGGGAAACACTGCCTTTGAGAACGGTGAAACTCCTTTGTTATCCGGAAGAGGGAATAGAACTCTTTTAAATCGGTGCTACCCTGTACTAATCATAGCGGAGAGGGGGTGGCTTGATCTTCATCACCGGTTATTGCTTTTGGTTTGGATTTTGTTTATATTTTCCCTCCCTCCCGGATGAAAAAAAAATGTAATAATTTGGCAGTTCCAACAAAACCCCTGAACTGCAGGAAATTGGCTGGGGATGAGGGGGGTGGGTAAAGCCGAAATTGCATAGGAAATAACTGGAATTTGAAAAGCCAGGCTTAAACTGTGCCAGGTTTGGAAACACGTGGAGTATTTAGAGCACCCTGCCTGCCTCTGCCCTGCACCCCGCTGCCTCTCTCCCCTGCACCCCTCTGCTCTGCACCCCTCTGCCCTGCACCCCGCTGCCCCGCACCCCACTGCCTCTCCGCGGAGGGGGGTTCGCAGAGCCTGTGCGTGACAGCGAGGGGAGAAACGAAGGCGATGCAGGAGGAGTGCCACAATGACAAGCCCGGTGCCAGAGAAGGATGGTGTCCCCCCCCGGTATCGCTGTGGAGCCCCCCCTGGTCCTTCCCAGCCGAGGGGTGGGTGCTCCAGCATCCCCCAGGAGAAAGCATCGCGGCCCTTACCTGGACCTCCTCCATCCCCGGGTGTCCGATGCCGTGCAGGGAAAGGCTGTCCCCCATGCCGGAGTCCAGGCCATGGTGGGCTGAGTGCAGAAGGACATCTGGCCTCCTTACTGAGTGGTAGTCCCGCCTGGGGTCCAGTCCCGAGAGCTGGGGCAGGGCGGCCCGAGGCTGTGGCAGCAGCGACCCGGCTTCTGATCCCACCTCCTGCCTCTGGCGCTGCCCCCAGGGGTGCTGCTGGGGCTGGTGCAGGGGGTTCAGGGAGTAGGGGTCATTGACATGCGAGTAGGGGTCCTGGCTCTGGTGGTAAGGAAGAGGCTGGTAGGGGGGTGGGAAGTAAGGCGGCTGGAAATCCGAGGACGGGGTGTGGGAGAGCGGAGGAGCGCTGGAGTAGGGTCCCTGGGAGACGGATCCCAGCTGGGACAGCCGGGAGCTGTGGCTGGGCACTCCGTCATGCCGGTCCTACAGCGCGGAAATACAAGCGACAACGAAAACAGGTCCTTTTAGAGGAAAAAAATGGAAGAGAAAGGAGTACAAACCCTCCCCAGAATAAAATAAAAATGTAAATAGCTGTGCGCTAGGGCGCAGAAATTCCCTTTCCCCTCTCTGCGGAGCAGAAACCTTCAGCCTTTCGCACCCAGACCGTGTCTGTTCCCGAGAACTATCGAGGGCGAAGGGGAGAAATGCTAAATGTCGGCATTAAAAAGGTGCTCCGGATGCCTGTGATCCGTGACTGCGGTCCAGCAAGGCGACTCCCCCTCCCCCAAATAAAACAAAAGGTAAAAAAAAAAAAATAAAAAAAAAATAGATAAAGACAAATCAAGAACACCCAAATCCCTCTCCAAACTCCCTCCCCCTTGTCCTGCCTAAAGTTTCCAAACATCTGTTTATTCCCTCCGCTGAAGTTAAAAATCACCAACCCATCTTGAGGTGGAAAAGGGTGAAGGGAAAGTTGCACTTCTCGGAGGACTCCGAGGTAAGGAGTTGTCTGAGAAAGGACTTGGGGGAAAAAACCCACAACCCAAACCCAGAATAAAAATCTCGGGAGCTCTTTGTATAAAGAGTCCGCCCCTAAAAAAAAAAAATAAATTAAAATTTCAAAAAAATATATATCAAATAAAGTAAAAATGAAACCTCGGTATCGAACAAATCCAGCTGCTATGATTTCTGCAGCAACTTCCAGTGCCTTTTGTCTCCTTTCCCAATATTATATTCCGGAGAATGGGGTGGGGGTTAATTGTAATGAAAAGTCTTTGGGGTGTGCGGGGGGACGCTGGGGGGGGCGGGGGGGGATAGTGTGTGGAGGCTTCAGAGAAAAGGTGGGAGAGGAGTTTTGTCCAACTCCGTGACGCTCAGGCTGCGAGGCTAAAAGTAAACAAGAAAAATATCTGTTCCACAAAGTGCAGCTCAGCCCCCCACAAGCGATGGCACACATCGTTTATATTAAAAAAAAAAAAAAAAAGAGGGGGGGGGAAAGTTGAATTTTTTCCCCCTGCTCTCCCCCCCAAGCTCCCCTTGCTCGAGTCGAGAACACACAATGCAAAAAGGGAGAAGCAGCTGCAAGCCTCCTCCAATTATTGTGCTAAATTACCAAGCCAAAGGCGTTTAAAAAGAGAGAGAGAGAGGGAGAGAGAGAGACAACAGATCGAGAGAGAGAGAACATGCAATTCTAGTACAACATGGATCCAAACTCACCATGGCGGAATAGGTGTGGACTAACATCTGGAAATAAAAAAAGTCTTGTAATAGCTAAAAATAAAAGAATGGTGCTAATACTAATAATTGGAGGGAAAAAATATCAAGGAGATCTGCAAAGGGGCGTGTTGGACACAGAACAGCTTGAGGTATTTCGAAGTCTATACATCAAAAAAAAAAAAAAAGACAAAAAAAAAGACAAAAAAAAAAAGACAAAAAAAAAAAAACCCGATGCCCCCAAACCCGAGCCTGGAAACCTCTCTCTGCACACAGGAGCCACCCCTCCCTCTCGGGGGCTGCTTTTTTTTTTTTTTTCCCCCCTTTTTTTTTTCCTTTGAGCTCCCAAATCCAATCCTCTTCAACCCAAGGCTGGGCTCAGACTGCTCCGCTACCCCTTCCTCCCTTTCCTTCCCTACACCGCCTCATAATAATTGATATTCATGACTATTAATATTACACGACTACTTTAAAGGGAGAATGCAGGACCAAATGGAGCGTGAAGCTGGCAGCCAGCTCGAGAGCTCCCCTACTATTGTAAATGACGTTCATTCAGTGGAGAATTACTCGATGTAATCAGACGAGGGGGGCTGGCAGAGGCAGAGTTTGGGGAGAGGGGGGAAAAAGTTTAGCAAGGAAGAGGCATAACTTCAATTAACTCGAGCGGAGGAAGATGGGGAAAGTAGACACTGCTGAGCTGGAGCGAGGAAGTGAGATGCAGCAATGCTAGAGGCGAAGAGAAAACAGATTTCCTTTTTTTTTAACATTTAATTATACATTCCTAATACAAGGAATTAATCGCCTTTGGTGCTTTTGTTTTTCTACTTTTTTTTTTTTTAACAAATAATGAGGAAAAAAGGAGGCTTTTCTACTCCTTTCCTTTTTTTTTTTTTTTAAGAAATGTGCAGTCACTGTAATATTTACAGCGGAGATTAAGCCCTTCTGGTGCACATTACAGACCGTGTTTATTCGCAAAAGCCAAATAAATACTGGAATCTGCATTAAGTTGGGCTCCACTTTTTTTTTCCTGACCCCTGTTCCTCCCTCCCGGTATGAAAATAAAAATGAAAATGTATCTATCTCTCCCGATTTTCACCCAAATGTGAAATGTATGCAGTGAATTTTAAAGGATAGTAAGTTTATAGTTTCGGGGCAAAGCCAGGGGCGATTTAAAACCTTTTTGATGTTGCAGGAACCCGTTCAACTGGACTGTCTGCCATTTCTGTTAAAGTTCAACTTGCGTTCCTTCCTAAATAGACCCACACTTCCCCGAGCAGCCCCCCCCGCGCACACACACACACACACTTTTGTTTTAAGAACAGATTCGGTTTAAGTGGCTGAGACGCCCCTTGTTGTTAATTATAAATCGGAAAGAAGACAGAGAAACACTTTTTGTTTTTCCCTTAAAAAAAAAAAAATATAAACCTAGAGGGCTTCAGCTCTTAGAAAACACCCAACAGTGGTATTTTTTCCCTCTCTTTCCAAGGCTCCGCGGTGCACAGGGTCTCGGGGCGCCCCCCAGCCCGGTGCCCGCAGGTCCCAGCCGCTCCCCGGCGACCCAGCGGCTCAAACCCCCTTCGGAAGGGTGGGCGAAGCGGCAGCCGCGCCCCCCGCCCGGGCGGGGGGGGGTTCGCCGCCCGCCGCTGCGGCAGAGACAATGGCCGGGCTGCCGAGGGCGGCGGGACGGACGGACAGACGGACGCTCGCCCCGCCTGTGCCGGGCCCGGGGCAGGTCTCGCTGGCCCCGCTCCCCTCCTGCCCCCCGGAGGAGCGGCGGCGCTGCCCTCGCCCTGCCCCCCCCCGCCGCTTTCCCCGCAGCCCCGGCCCTGCCGCTCCAGCCCCGTCCCAGCACCTTCCCGGCTCCCTTCCTGCCGCTTCCAGCCCCGTCCCAGCACCTTCCCAGCTCCCTTCCTGCCGCTCCAGCCCCGTCCCATCCTCCCCAGCCCGGTCCCAGCCCTGTTCTCAGTCCCTGCCTGGTCCCCACCGCACACCCCAGCTCGGTTCCCAGCTCCTGCCCGGTCCCCATCCCACTTCCCAGCCCGTTTCCCAGCCCTTGCTCAGTCCCCTGCCCAGTCCCCATCCCGCTTCCCAGCCCGGTACGCAGCCCCTGCCCGGTACCGAGGGCGGTCCCCATCCCCTGCCCAGTCCCTATCCCACTTCTCAGCCCCGTTCCCAGCCCTTGCCCGATCCCCTGCCTGGTCCCCATCCCATTTCCCAGCGCGGTTCCCAGCCCCTTCCCTGCCGCTTCCCCACGGCTCAGCCCCTGTGCACATTGCGCCCTTCTGGAAACCTCCCCTCCTGCCGCTATCGCCGTGAAAAATGCCCCTTCTAAATTAAAAATAAAAATAAAAAATTAAACTATAATTTTGCAAAACTCCTTTTTTTTTTACGCATCCTTTTTCCCCGTTTCGGAGCAAATCCATCACCACGTTGGTTAACTTACAAGAACCGCATTCGCAGAGCCCGTTTGGGAAAGATCCGGGTCAGGAAACCGTGAGAAATTAAGAAAGGTTTCGCGACGTTTGAGCTGGGATTTTTTTTTTTTTTCTCCTGGTCTGATTTTTGGCCTCGAAAATAACGCGGATGTCTGAATAAAGCACTCAACTTTCCGTGTCTGCGGCGAATGCGGAGCTGCCTCTCAGTGCCTCGGTTCGGGTGTGTGTGCTCGCAAACGTGCGAGAATGTGCGTGCCGCTTAATTAAAGCGAGTATGTGCACACAGTCACATCTCATCCAGCAGTACATAGGGATAAAAAATCGTAAAGAACGTTTCCGATTGTGAAAACAAGAAAAAAGAAAAAAGAAATCCAAATTCAGCTTAAGCTTAGCTTGGAATTCCAAAACAAAAAAAGAAAATAAAGAAATGTATCCAGTCCCTGAATACCGGATTGTGTTTCTCTTCTATTTTCAGCTTTTTTTTTTTCCTCTACATTTGTCCCTATTTAATCGAATTATATTTAATTCGAGGTCTAAACAATCACACTCTTGCCTTTAAGTTGCCTCATTCCAACCCCCAGATCATTTCTTTGATGTTTTAAATCGCATCAAGCAGCTTTTCCATTAAAAAAAAAAAAAAAAAAGTTTAGGACTTGGCATGCTGAATACAAATATGCAAATAAATAACATTTAAGCATTTACTCTTGGTTTCCCGTCGCTATATTTGTGTGTGTCGGTGTATGCGTCTCTATCTGCCTGTATGTATATGCAGAGCTAAATATCTATTTTATATAGTCCTGCCTGTATCTATATTCTAGATGTATATTTAAATATACCTATACTCTCTACTCATATACATAGGATATGCTCACCTCATAGATATCTTCATACTTGACATTTTCAACCAGTTTCCAGAGCATGATGGCAGGCTGTTCTCTAGGAGGTGAGTGCATTCATGTGAAGAGCAGATGTCTGGATTCTCAGTACTTCTCTGTCTGTAATGATCCATCTATAATTGGAAATGGGGGACAGACACCAAATCCGACGTTCCTCTTCCATCGCAACTTATATCTGTTGTCTGAAACAATAGGCTGCAGAAGTCTACCTCAATCGGAGAGTAAAAAACATTATCTGTTACACAGTTACATATATCTACAGACATATATGTGACTGTATATATACATATACACGCAGAGAGAAACTTATATGCAGCATATGAAGATATATACATATACCGAGTGGCACACGTACAGACATACACATACATGCACATAGACACACATATATCTCTGAACAGATAACTTTTCCCATGTACAGACATATCTAAATGGACACATTTATAGACGTAAATTCTATATATTCTTGCATCTGTAGGCACATGTCTACTGCACATTACATATGCATGGGTACATACAAACCTGATTTGGATAGGAGTGTATATAAATGCATGTTTGTGTACGTATTTAAACATCTACACAGATATACGGAGATATAGTGATCAAATAGACATATTATAGAGCGCGTATAGCCGCTATTTTAGCAGATGGATAGACAGACAGAATGGAGAAATTAATGAATACGTTTTCTATCCTATTTATATTAAAATAAAGAATAGGCTGCCTCTGCACTAGGCGATTCATCATTTACAACGAGATATTATGCTTTTCCCCACATGAGATACGCTTTTATTTACACGTCCAGAAACGATCCTCTCCGATGCAGTAAAGCACCAAAGCAGCGTCTCACCGAGCACATTCAAGCAAATCTAAAAGGAGTAAATTTAGATCAGTGATTTCCTTTTCAAAGCCATACACTTCGGGCTCGGGTTGTGTATTTTATAACTTGGAAACACTTTCTCTGCGGGAAAAAAAAAAAAAAAAAAAGGAAAAAGGGAGTTTAACAAAGCCTTCTCTGCCCACATTTGAATAGCGATTAGCTACTTTCTGAAACGATTAAAACCAGAGCTGGGTTTGTGCGTTTCTCGGGTAGCTCTCGGTTTGGAAGGGGAGAGGAGGAGTTGGACCATTTTTAACCTTTATTTTTTTTTTTTTTTCCCTTTCCCCAGGCAAACCTTCCTTGCATTGTCCTCTTTTTTTTTTTTAACGCGTTGTACAGCAAAGAGGCGACCGATTCTGCAGGCGAGCAGAGCCCATCTCCGCCTTTGAGAGGGAACAATCGAGCTTCGCAGTGGGCTGGTGCACCAGGAGGAGGGGTGGGGGGAGGGAAGAGGAGACACACAGAGGCAGAGAGACAGAGAGAAGGAAGGTGTTTCTAAATTCTAGGTCCTGTCTCTGGAAATTTCAAGCTCTGTCTATAACGTTCCTACAAATCTTTGTTATTCTGCATGGGATCCTGTGGGAAAGTGCATTGTGTCCTTTGTACTTTCAAAGGTCCTACAGGTAAAGACGCTTTTATATCTATGTAATCTCGAAAACGAAAAGAACTTCATCAGGAGACTCTTCTGCCGGTGGTTGGTTGGCTGGTGGGAAGGGTGGGCTTTTCTCTTTTTCTTCGCTTTGGCCTCGAATTAAAGCAGAAAGCATAAATTCATCCCTTTTCCCCTCAGCCTCCCCCCTCCTCCCTCCCTGTTTCTAAGTGGACATCTTCTTCTAAAAACTCAACCCTCAAAAGGCAAGAGACAAATATCAGCCAGATATTGTACCAGGAGCTGGACAACGGCTTTGCTGGAAGTTGTTAGAGCAGAGGCGAGGGTTTTCTCCCTCAGCTGCTGCAGAGAGGAGGAGGAGAAAAGGGCACATCCTCGAGTGGGTTGGACAGACCGTTTGCAAGGGAAGCACTGGAGTAAAACACGCTGGAAGAGGAGAGGGGATGCGTGCTGTCTGCATGGGGCTGTGCAGAGACAGCCGTGCAGCCCCCCCCGGGAGGATGCTCCTCCTAGGAGGATGCCAGGCTCCTCAAGGGACACTCGCCACCGCTCCCGTTGAAGCCTTTGAGCCCTGTCCTGCACGGCCGGCACAGGGCAGAGCCAACCTGCTTTGTGACAGCCAAAGCTTTGCAGTGCCGTGGTACCCGCAATTAAATATTCCTTACGTGCCGGGGGAAGGGAGAGAGGGGTGGGAAAAAAAGAGAAGCTCAGACGAATCTGTCCACCGCTGTCTCTCTGCTATCAGAATGGTGTGGACAGGAAAGCCTTATTTTGCAGTCCCGCTCTCACCACACTGCGTTTCACTCGCGAAACGTGACAAACGCCTCTAGAGGGGTCGTTTAGAAAATCCAACTGAACAAAGATTCTTCGCATTTTTGGTGCTGGTTTTGCACTCCCAGAGCTTCCCTGAGCGGTTTCGATCGGGGAGGACTCGCGCCGATTTATACCTGCGATGCGCAATAAGCGCGACGCGCTCAGCACTGACCGTTACGGGCGAGACTCAAACCCCACACAAACCAGGGCGGGGGGGCGGGACAAGGGGGGGTTTGGCGGTTTTGGGGAGCGCTTTTGCGGTGCCGCCGAGGGACGGCTCGTGTCCCGCAGGAGTTATCGCGGACTTTCTTTTTGGCATTTTAAGAAATTAAAAGGCTCTGCTGCCGTCCGGGCGCGGCGGTGCCCGAGGAGGAGGAGGAGGGTCCCCCGGCCTTGAGCGGGGCGGCGGCGCCCTCTGATGGGAGCTCGGGGCCTACAGCAGCTCCTCACAGCCGCGGCCTCCTGCCCCGCTCCTGCCCGGGATGGGCTCCCAACAGCTGCTCTGCTGGAAACGATGCAGGCAGCAGTGTTTGCCCCGTGAGGAGAAAACCGCCCGTTCTTATCTACAACCATTTTTTATTCTTAACAGACCACCCCGTGTTTGAACCTCCACCTCATGAGGTTCAACCGGCCCTTCCTACCCCTGGCTAGGGGCGATCCGTGATTTAAACACAGGCTGGGGAATGGTGTGACTGGGAGCAGCCCTGCGGAGAAGGACTTGGGGTGCTGAGTGATGAGGAGCTCGACAGGAGCCAGCGGAGCACCCTCGCTGCCCAGAAACCCCCCGTGTGCTGCTCTGCACCCAGCGCAGCGTGGGCAGCAGGGAGAGGGGATTCCGCCCCTCTGCCAGAACTCATCTGGAGTCCTGTGTCCACTTCTGGAATCGCCAACATAAGAAGGAGATGGAACAGTTGGAATGGGTCCAGAGGCCACGGAGATGATGCGAGGGATGGAGCCCCTCTGCTATGAGGACAGGCTGAGAGAGTTGGGGTTGTTCAGCCTGGAGAGGAGAAGGCTCCAGGGAGACCTTAGAGCAGCTTCCAGTTCTGGAAGGGGCTCCAGGAAAGCTGTGGAGGGGCTTTATACAAAGGCACAAAGTGATAAGATGAAGGGGAATGACTTTAAACTGGAAGGGGGGAAGATTTAGATTGGACATTAGGAAGAAATTCTTCACACTGAGGGTGGGAAGGCCCTGGCCCAGGCTGCCCAGGGAAGCTGTGGCTGCCCCATCCCTGGAGGGGTTCCAGGCCAGGTTGGATGGGTCTTGGAGCAGCCTGGGCCAGTGGGAGGTGTCCCTGCCCATGGCAGGGGGTGGGACTGGGTGGATTTTGAAGTTCCTTCCGACCCAAACCATCCTGTGATTCTATGGCAGTTAGAAGAAATCTCTTACCCAGCACTTTTAAATGCAGCGTGCACCTCACTGCAGTGAGGTGTCGGTTAACAGCCCTGGGAGGGAGAGGACCGGTGACACTGTGGTGGCCACTTTGCTGAGAGGTCAGGAAAAAAATCCATCTTAATTCAAGAAGTTATGTTCCTCTCGTTTAATACAAAGTTTTGGGTATATAAATATACATACAACTTTATCCTGCACCTAATCAAAGTCCTGTTTCAGTAATGGGCTTCCACCCTTTTAAATCCTGCGCAGATCTCTAATAAAGTGCATACCCCTCGATATCCAGTTCGCAGCAAACCTGTATTCTTGGCTAGAGTTTAAAACAAATCCACTTCTCTCAGCGCCCTCTGCTGCTCGCTGCAGGCTCTCATGTTAGAGCAGGATTCTGACAGTTCTAACTGAAAATTCGGGTTTTTTTGGATGTTTTTGGCATCCTTTCTTGCAAACTAGCTCTTTTTTTTTTGCCTGGCTTTTTATTAGCTATATGTTATTATGCGTATTTAAGGTTTTAGCATTTTTTTATTAAACAGTCTCTTTGCAATTTACTTAACAGGAGGAAAAAGTCATATGAGATTGCAGGTATCTCAAACCACAGCTTAAAATTTACTGCCTGCTTATTCATTGATTTACAAAAAGTCATTGATTCAGTATGCATTTTGTACCTTTTCTTTGTGGATAATGACAAGTGTCCTCTCAAAATAAAACCAACTTCTCGTCCTTCTTTTTTTTGCTGCTAAATCTAGTTTCCCTATTACATCTGCAGACATAACTAAGGTTTTTTCATAGCATCATAGGGTGGTTTAGGTTGGAAGGGGCCTTAAAGCCCATCCAGTCCAATCCGCCTGCAGTGAGCAGGGACATCTTCAAGCAGATCAGGTTGCTCAGAGCTCCCATCCAACTTGAACTTGAATGTTTCCAGGGATGGGGAGTCTGCTACCTCTTTGGGCAACCTCTGCCAGCGTTTCACCACCCTCATTGTAAGAAGTTTCTGTCTTACATCTAGTCTGAATCTATCTTCTTTCAGTTTAAAAGCATTACTTCTCATCTTATTGCTACAAGCCCTGTTAAAAAGTCTGTCCCCATCATGTGACATTTTTCCAAAGCCACCAGTTCTCATTCTTTGCAGAGGGTCATCACCAACCCCTCTCATTGCTGCCTGCTCTTTTAGGTGCCAGGAGCAGTTTATAGCAAGCCAGGAAAACTCACCTGCACATGCTGAGCTCCCACGGACAGCCCCAAAGAGTTTACCATACTTAGTAACCCTGCAGGGAAGGAGCTGCAGGCTTTCTCATCAGTGGTGACTTCCCTGGGATACCCTTTATCACAGACCCTTCCAGGCTCTTCCCAAAGCCAGGGTCAGGGTGAAGGAGTCACCAATGGACATCAGAACTCATCTCCCATTGCCCCGGCACTGTCAACACTCCCACCGCTTGCAGCCAAAGAGGACGTTGCAGAGACAGTAGCTCAATCTGAGATGTCTTCACTGGGAAGGTCTCTGAAACATCGTAGTAATCATCATAAGAGCAGACAGGCTAGAAAAGGCTGGTGTGACCATTTCAACCATCAGGACTACCCACCTGTGAAAAGAAGAGACGGAAATATCTTTCTGAAGGCTTGGAGGGTCTTCCCTGTGATTTCTGACCTTTCATACAAGAGTCAGCAGTGAATGAACAACCATGGAGTCATAAAAGAGAAACCCCACTAGCTGGCCGTTGTTTCTGTCTACCTCCAGTTTTTAAGACCGTGTTTACAATGATGTTTGGCAAACTCAGAGGATGCTTTGGACTCATTGTTGCTTGTAAGACCTGAGCCCCATTAGTAAATACTTCATAGTACGTTTGAAGATATTCAGTCCGTCTGTGGGAGGGCCCTGGACCGCGAGGCAATGTGGTGAAAAGCCTCACCAAAAACCTAGAGGCAGCTTTGGCATCCCCTCTTCAGAACCGTTTTGAACTGAACTCTTTGGAGCAGGAATGACTATCATATGTCCCAGGTGAAGAATGAAGAGTGTTTCAGGCCCTTTTTCTCATATCACTGTCTCTTACTCTTTGTTTTGATCTGAAGTAGGTGCTCGACTTAACACCGGGGTGTTGAACTTCAAGTAATGCTTGGCTCCCTAAAGCAGATTGCACAAAGCCATGATCCGTGCATGAGACAGAGCATTTAAGTCTTGTGGCAGGAGAGAGTTAAAGCGACTTTAAGGAAAGTGAGGGAAAATTAAGGCCTGGCCTGTTATCTGTTTTGAGAATTCTTTTTTCCTCCAGTATCACCCTCCCTCATTTTCTTTTTAATTCCTCCACTTTCTTAACTTGCTTTCTGGCGGTAGGCGCTCACATAATATGGCCATAGGCAATGCTTTAGGGAGTTACAAAAATTCTGGGTACATGAAAGGAGACATAGCAAAGTTGGGGAAATGTATTTCAGGCTCCCAAATCTGCTCATAACATATCAGAGTCACACCATTCCCTGGATGCTGCCTTCAGTTTGCTCCCATGCTACACTCTGGGCATCAGGGACTTGAGCCCTACTAGTAGTGGCATCTTAAGTTAAAATCCTCATTAACTGTGGTTTTAAGGGAGTTTAAGTCACTCCCCTTCTCTCCCTTACCCTTCCTTCTAGGTTGACAAATAAAACAAACAAGGAACACTTCTGGGAGCTCAATTTTCCTGTTGCTCAGTGGTTCACGAGATCCTGGGGTGGTTTTGGCTCATGGCAGCGGTTTCTGGCAGCTCCTAGGCACAATTTGAGGGTCAGCAAAGAACAGCCACTATTCCCAGGAGTCAGATCAGATATGACCACTCTGGTTTAGAGATTGAGTTTAATAACACAGATACGAGCTATTTTGTGCCACTTAGGCTCATGGCACACAGTTCAGATACAGTCTAAAAATTTAGGCATAAACTTGCTTGAATTAAGTTAACTGCATCCTCGCTGCTTTGCATGCAATATTCATTCTAGTGATAGAACATGATATTAATGTTAATATAAACATGCAATTAAGACTTGTAATCCTAAGGTAGTTGTATATCATTGCTTTCATTATTATAAATGCACAAGTACAATAAAAATCAATGTTTCCTACCCAAAAGGCATAGGAATGAGCAAGTGTAAATGAATCATTTTAACAGCTCTGAAATGAAACATTTTGTTCTCCAGTATCAAAATAACAAAGGTGAAAATTCAAATTTTAAACATTATCCCACCCCCAGATTTGAAATGAACATCTAATGATTTTATTTGGCTACCAGAGGGGAACCTATGTGTCAAAAACTTCCAAGAACCAACACTCTGATAATCAGATTTGTTTATGGATTTTCAGAATACCTTTCAAAAACTGTAATGACAGAGCTCCTTGAAAAAGGCTCGCAGAATCACTGCTCCATTTTGCCAGCATTGGTCTTTGTTACTGAAGTTCAACATAGACATTTTTATTCCAAATTGATAATTTAAATTTTCATCCCACTTTTGTTTCAGGTGCCTCAGTCTGAGCTTTATCACACACTTCTTTGGGTGCAGCTCAGGACACAGTTGGCCTTTTGGGCCGTGAGAAATCACAGGAGCAGTTTTACAGTTCCCTGAAAGACCAAGCTTGTTTCAAGTAGGTTTTGTTTTTAATAAATCTATGATAACTAGGACTGTATACAAGTTTATGATGAATCTGCTAGTCTTCAGAGGAAACATAAATCAGAAATGCCCTTTAAAATACATAGGATATTAAAGAAGGAGCCTCAATAAATGTAGAAAGCATCAGAGTTCAGCAGAGCAGTTTCCTCTCCCAGCCCTATTTGTATTGTTTGTGTGTGTGAGACCTTGGTCTGAGTCTGCTTCTTTCCTGAAGCTCCATTCTGTCTTGTCTTGTTCCCTTTTGATCATCAGTCCTTATCACACAACCTATTAAAAGGAACCTGATCACATCCTAGAGGTGTGAACATCAGGAAGATGCTTGGCTGACAAAAACTAAAAGGGATCAGTGTTGCAGCAGCAAGAACAGCATTCAGCAAAGTTCCTCATTGTGTCAAAACTCCTTATGCCAAGTAGGATCTCCTGTGCAAATGAAGGGTGATGCTTGTTTGGTCAGCTTCTCTCATTCCCTGGGGGTTTCCATTTGTGCATTCTCTGAATATGGAATTAGTATAAAATAGAGCAGCCAATGTCTCTTCTGTAAGTCATGAAAATAGCCACAGATAGACCAGGAATGAGGGGACAGTCGGAGCTTCATAGAAATAAAAGCTGCAACTGCTCAGTTGATCTCAATCCTGCAGAACATGGGCCAGAAGTTCTCTGTGGATTAACTGCTGAGTGAACTGTGTCTTTCTTGTGGAAGAATTAATAATGATGCTGTCGTGGGTTTACTTTTCAGGGCCATGGATATAAAATCTTTGCCAAACAATGAACTGTTTCTTTCTTAACCACTGTCTCTGATAAAGTTATAAATACATTTTCTGTTCTGGGTTTTGTTGAATTTGAATCTTTAACCTGTAAAATCTTCTGCTTGGATATAACTGTTAATCCTTTCCAGTTCTCCGTATCACCTTGTTATTTAGATGATTAAATTAGGCTTGTTGTGTCTGTCCTCATGTAGTTCATTTTCTTATAGTTCATAGAGTCACAGACCGGTTGAAGTTGCAAGAGACCTCTGGAAGCTACCTGGTGCAACCACCCTGCGCAAGCAGGGCCACCTGGAGCCAGTTGCCTAGGACCATGTCCAGATGACTTCTGAGTATCTTCATGGAGGAAGACTCCACAGCCTTCCTAGGCACCCAGTCCCAGTGCTCAGTCACCCTTACAAGAAAAAACTGTTTCCTGAGTTTCAGAGAGAACTTTGTGTGTTTTGTATGTTTCAGTTTATGCTCACTGCCTCTTGTCCTGTCACTGAGCACCACTGAAAACAGTCTAGCTCTGTCCTCTTTGCACTCTCCCTTCAGCTGTTTATATACATCTATAAAATCCCCCAAGGCCTTTTCTCAAGGCTAAATTGTCACAACTTTCACAACTTTTCCCCATGAGAGATGCTCCAGGCTCTTAATCATCTCAATGAACCTCCTTTGGACTCTCTCCAGTATGTCCATTTCCCTCATGTGCTGAGGAACCCAGAACTGGACACAGTGCTCTAGGTGTGGCCTCACCAGTGCTGAGTAGAGGGGAATGACCCCCTCCTGCCTACTTCCAACACTCCTTCTAATGCAACCCAGGATGCCCTTTTACCACTTTTGTGGGAAGGGCACATTGTTGGCTCATGTTCCCATTGGTTTGGTCCCTTTATTCAGTTCACCAACAGCTATCTTGAAAGGGATGTATCAGAAAGGAGCACAGTATTCCACCTGCCATCGCTTCACATCTTTGACAGGTGGAACACAACCCTTGTGGAGAAGTACATTATATCCTCTTGTTTACTCAGACACAAGACACTCCTGCCCTTCTGTCTTCAAGTTCAAGCTCATAATTCATGGATTGTCACCTCTGACCAGCAGTGCCTTTCAGAGTCACTGCTTTCCAGAGCAGACTCTACCACCTCATAGGGAAAAGATAAATGGTTTCTTCTTAGGTAAATACATTTATTTTCCCTCTGTTACCAAGTTGTTTTCTGGCACCCAGCTTGTTGAACAATCTAGATCATGGTACACTTTGCCCTTCATCAGTTTTCCTGCAATGTTTCAGTCAGTTACAAATGTTATTTTCAGTGATGTTTTATACTTTTATTGATGAGAATATAAACTAATTCAGGGCAGAAATTGACCTCCGAATCTCTATTAGGAATTTACATGCTTAGATATTATTCTCTCTTCTTCGTCCATTTCAGGTTCAAATAAAGAACTTTAGATCAATTTACTGCATTTAGTATTTTGTCAAATTGTTATGATTGTAACCAATATCCCTGGGGTTGCAAGTTAAATGTGCTCTAGAAGTCAACCAAATTTATAATCTTGTGAAAAGGAAGAAAACCAAATTCGACAACATTTATTTTCTGTAACGCATATTGATTAGTATTAATTATGCTATTCTCCTTTAATTTTTTTATTAATTGAATACTCAGTCAGATAATTCATTAGTAGGAACAGAACTTATGTCAGACTGTTAAGCATCAAATTATGTGGATTTCTCTGTTAATATTTAAAATTCTAGTGACAATTTAGCTTCTATGCTTCACTGAGCGAAAAAAAAGGAAGTATTTGTTTTCCAGACAGCTGATTATTTTTTTTGAAAACTCTTCCAATTATCATAGCCTAAGATATGGAACAACCACAGATGAATTTGTTCCTCTGTTCTTATTCACAGAGCTTGTAATCTACTTCTGAAGTGTTAGTAATAACCGTTGTGAGAGACAAGCTACTGAACCTGCTGGTCTGGTTTGATACTGGTCTCCTGCTGGACTAATAGACACTGTTACAATATTCACTGCAGTACTTGTGTGTATAGAGAAAAATCTGGACACACTTTTAAGGGAAAAAAACTCATCCAACATACAGGATTTTTCTTCTGTATTCTTGAAGTATTGTGAGCTTAGAAGCCAAATGAAAACGGTGGCACCTTGGGATTGTTCAGTCCACCTACCCTGCTCAGGGCATATTGCTCAGGGCCACGTCCTGTCTGAGTATGTTCAAGGATGGAGACTCCACAACCTCTCTGGGCAACCTTGTCCAGAGTGCAAGCAAATTCACAGTAAAAAAAGTCTTTCTTATGTTTTAACGGTGTTGCTTGTATTTCAATACACGACCACCACCTCCTGTGCTGTGACTGGTCATCACTGAGCAGATACCGGTTCTGCCTTGTTTACTTCTTCCACCTGCTATTTATATACATTGCCTAGGTGGATCCACAGCAATCGGTGGAAGCCCATTCTTTGTTGTGTTCTGCATTGCTGGATAGACTCCACGTTGAATGCTCCTGGCGTGCTGAAATGGCAGCAGATGCCAGTGTGTAGGCAACTGAATCAAAATGGTACAACTGCGTGTTTAGATTGTCTGTGTAGAGCCTTTGGTGAGGGATTGTTTACTACTATCGCAGGTTTCCTTGACTATCCAAGATATACACAAGGGATTGACAGATACAGAGAAGCTGTCAGAGACCCTGATCCTTCTGGAGAAGCAGTGGGAAGCCAAGCAGGGTAGACAGAGCTTTCTAAAATGTCACTTGATGCTTATATGTGGGTGATTGAAATACACCCCTAGAGTGTCTGTTGGTGTGAAATGACAGCAAACTATGTCTTGACTGTCTATATGTGGGACTGTGTAGTGTGTTAGATCCTGACTGGTTGGAACTCTGCCCCATGCTGTAGTGTCATCCTAGTAATGCTTCCTCCAAAAGCAGGGTACGTTGAGTTGCTTCAGAAATTACATTTATATGTGATTAATTCAAATCTCTTTCAATTAAAAAGGCAAAATAGACCTTCATCCTGAACAATGTTAATTTTCATTGAGGCTTGAAGTTCCCACTAATTTCTTATTCCTGTCTTTTCTACAGGAAGGTAAACCTAGATAGTAGTTAAGGTTCCAGATTTTGTTAGATTTGTGTTTGGATGCCTACCTAGAAACTAAATTGTGTATTCCAGCAAAATATAAGTGAATTGTGGAATGGTTTGGCTTGGAAAGGACCTCAAAGCCCATCCAGTCCCACCCCCTGCCATGGGCAGGGACACCTCCCACTGGCCCAGGCTGCTCCAAGCCCCATCCAACCTGGCCTGGAACCCCTCTAGGGATGGGGCAGCCACAGCTTCCCTGGGCAGCCTGGGCCAGGGCCTCACCACTCTCAGCGTGAAGATTTTCTTCCTAATGTCCAATCTAAATCTTCCCTTTTCCAATTTAAAGCCCTTCTCCCACATTCTGTCACTCCAGACTCTTGTAAAAAGTCCCTTCCCAGTTCTCCTGGAGCCCCTTTCAGCACTGGAAGCTGCTCTAAGGTTTCCCCACAGCCTTCTCTTCTCCAGACTGAACAATCCCACCTCTCTCAGCCTGTACTCAGAGCAGAGGTGCTCCAGACTTTGGATCGTCTTTGTGGCCTCCTCTGGCCCCATTCCAAGAGTTGCATCTCCTTCTTATGTTGACCATTCCAGAACTGGACACAGGGCTCCAGGTGGGGTCTCACCAGTGCAGAGCAGGGGGGCAGAATCCCCTCCCTCCCTGCTGTCCACGCTGCTTTTGATGCAGCCCAGGACACCATTGGCTTTCTGGGCTGTGAGCGCACATTGCCGGCTCATGAACACTCAATGTCTCTAACTTTAGTGGGAGTTCTCTTGTCAAACACGTGGACAAATATTACCATACGTACATCATCAGTTCTGCTAACTCTGGGAGTTCAGGACACTGAGCATTTTATAGATGTGGTCCCTTTTTCTGCCTGGTCACTTACTTTGAATACAAATTTGCGTAAGGTCTCTATATGCAGTTTGCATTTAAAGCCTGGTAGAGATGGATTTTTCTGTCCTATTACTTTTTCCTTTTCATCTCGTTGTATGTTGCAGTGTCTACAAATTAGAAGCTACTTGTGCACATTGACACATATTTTGGTGCTGCACTTCTGCAAATCTCAGCAGATTTGTCTTCCTTTTGTTTTATTGGAGCAACTGGATAATTTACACACCAAAGTGGAGAGATGGGAGAGGCAACCTCTCATGTGACTGTATTTAAAACACTGATGAATTTCTCACAGCTGTGTTTCCTGTGACTTTGGAGATGAGCTGGTACAGAACTGATCAGAGGGATTCACTACAGCATCTGGGAAATTGTATTTCCCGGAAGATTAGAGGGGTAATATTAATTAGTGAGAGTTCATTTGTTAGGGAGCAGAGGTGGAAATTGGATAAACCAAGCTTAAACATTTGGAAACTGCCTCCTAAGCCTTTTCCTTTTTCAGCTGAAATCCTTATGAAGTTTCTGTCATCGCAGCTTTGCCCTTGCTGTGTCATTGCCTAGAATTACTCACAAAGTAATTTCTGCAAGCACTGAAACAATACAGAAAGAAGAGTTGTCATCAGGTTCCCGAAAAGTTTTGAAACCATATGTCCAGGAAATTGGTTTTAAAAACCCCTCCTTTTGAAATTCTTTTCAGTAAAACTTTTCAGATCCATTTGTGTTGGAAAGTTTGGATGAACATCTAAGTTAGAGCTCCTTCAAGTCATACCTGAAAGAGAATGCTATTTACATCTAAGGACTATTTTTTTCTGACTTTCATTGTTTTTTTTCTTTGCCTGGGAAGCGACAGATCTTGTGCCACAACGCTGGGATCACATTCTGGAGAGGAAGCATTGGCAATGAACCCAGTCGTCTGGCTGAAGCGGAACTTGAAAATGAACTGCTACAAGCTTGTAGGGAGGAGATTAAATAATTAGTTTGGGACTGTGGAGATGTGGATTTGATTGCCAGTATTGTCACAGCCTTTTTACACAATTGTGGGCAAGGGTCTCAAGAGGGCATTAATCTCAATTTAGTCTGATCATCTAAATATTGAATCTTCAAATATTAAATATAAAATATTCAAAACTAGCTAATTTTCTAGGTTGTGTCCATTCTCAATGAATAGGAACAGAAATTCCTGCTACTTTTGCCCTGAGAGAGACTAATCTAATCTAAAACATCCCATCTAACTTTGATACCTGCTTTAAAAGAGTATAAGTTGTCTTGCATTTTACCTTTCTCTTGATACACCAAGAACAAAATCTGTTTAACAGGTTCTAGCGGAGATTACAATTTAATGCAGCTACAATTAAGTGGTATAAATGCCACCTTTAGTCTCTGTTTAAGCCAATCTTCTCACTGTAATATGAGAATAGCATTATTGCTGTTCATCTACTTTATATGTCTTATCCATTGGATGGAAGTTCCAGGTCCTGCAATGTTACAGATCAAGTTCCTAACTAGGTTTGGTTGTTATTTATCCAGAAATGGTAATTATTTTCAAGCTCTAGACAAATCAGGGTTAAATCAACATAGATTTTATTGCCGTGAAATGTTTGATCAAATGTGGTCATTATCTTCATAGACTCATGTAAAACAGGTAGCTTGTATAGGAAATAGAAATATAAAAGATTATGTTTTTCACCACTGAATTATAAATCAAGTTAAATTAAGTGGAAGAAAAAAAACCCAAACCAAATCAAAATCCCAAACCAATAAATAGGACGTTGTTTGTTGGTGACCAAGTGTGCACTCACATTTAAATACAATCACAACAGCTGCTGTACAGAACAGAATTAATTGTACAAAATAAAGAAAAGTAAAGAATAGCAATAAAAAAAGATCAGACCTCTCCAAATGACCTTCACCTGGCAAAGGAAAATGATTTTATCTTCCTCCCCTAGTCCCCACACAGCTGTACGCGAAGTCTTGTTGAACCTGTAATGAGGGCGGAGGCAGTGGATACTTTTATAAATACAGTTCCTGTATAATTATCTTTATTAATTCTTCCTTGTGTTGCAGGCTTGTGTCTTCTATTAATGCTGTTTCTTCTTGTCCTTAAAATAAAGAGCTAGAGTAGCAGAACCATCTCTCCAAAGGATAAATCGAAGCCAAATGACCTTGGAATTCATTAGCAGCTCTTTTGGATACTCAAGACATCTAAGACCAAAACTGCTTGTTGGTATTAAGAAACAAACAAACATTTGAACAAAAAAGCAGTTAGGGAAATTGGCTCTTAGGACAATAAAGCAGCTCTTCTTGAGCCTCGCTGCAAAACTGTGAGCCGCAGCCGTGCCACTGAGTCACGTTCAAAGGAAGAGATGAGCTGGGGAAATATTTACACGGGGTTCCAGGATTTGGAAGGACTATACATTGTGCCTGCTTTGGTAGCAGATTTTTTTGTTGCTAGGAAAAGTTAAAGAGAAGCTTCAAAGAGCAGATTCCTTGTTGATTTGGAGAGCTGAAGTCTTTTCCCAATGGATGTTGGAGTTTGTCTTTAAAAAAGTAGCAAATTAAAGGTCCAGATTGACCCCTTGTGCCAGTTCTCCAAGGCAACAGAATGACACCTAGAAAGAGTTAAGGTTTAAGATGGCAGCATGAAGGCTGGAGTTCTTGACAGTCTTCAGCTGTAGGTGGCAGGGTCATCACTGCTTTTCTGCCCTTCTCTCCCCTTTAGAGGCCGTATGAATGTTGTTCCAGTTCTCATCATCTGCATAAAAGTCTCCCCTCACTACACACCTCTGCTATCTAATGGTATTAACAGAGGACTGTGTGAACAGAGATCCAAATCTTAAGGCAGAGGTTAGAGGCCAGAACATCACTCTGAGCTCTGCCAGAGTCTTACCTTCTAAGCTTAGTCAACACACAAGATGTTTGTACTCACAGTAAGACTTTGCTCTAGAAAAAAAGGCACATGGCCAGTGTGTTTCTTTCATGACTAATTTTCTGACATATCCAAGTCTCAGCTGCTGGTCTTTGTGAGTCCAATGTGTCAGGGCTTAGTGGAAGACATTAGTTGAGACCTACCTAAAGTGTTCTGAGATCCGTGGTGGGAAAAGTATAATGCATACAAGTTGGCTGAAGTACAACAGGACCCAAATACTAGGAGCACTTGAGCTATTAATCTATCTTTGAGGGTCTCAAAAATCAAAATAATTCATTGCCCTGGCCACAGAATTTTGACCACTTTTCTCCACTCTGTTGATTTTTTGACTAAATCAAATATAAAATTTCATGATCTCTTAAAAAGAGAACTTCTTTTTTCAGATCAAACTAATTTCAAAGTCAAAAAGCTACAAACATACTTGAATTTGCTAGCAGTGAGCACGCACTAACTGCAAACCCTGCCCTTCCCTCAGCCTCATCTAATTCATGAATGTGTTTTGAGGTGGCAACAATTCGATAGAGACAAGGACTAAGGAAATGACAGCATGGGAACATTGTGCAGGTATAACTGGGTGAGAACTGGGTCCGAGGTTTTTAACAGGAACATCAGAGAATTCATTGTTTGAAAATCACACTGAAAGTTCCAATTTAAAAAAAATAAAGGCATTTTGACAGTAAACTGCCCTGATAGCTGGTTCAGCAGAAGAAGCAGTAATAATTACTTTTCTCTCAATAAAATTATTACTGTGAACCTGTGAACATCAGCAAACCTCACAGCTACCTTTTGAAAGCAAGTTCGCTTTATCCAGAGAAGATACTGGAGGAATAATCAGAAAGGTGGGGATATAAATGCATGTGGTCTCTTAATAGTGACAACAAATAACAGTTCAATCAAGATGAATCAGACCTGTATTGAACTTTACCAAAATGAATAGGGGTCATTAAGCCAAAACCTGGAAGTTCTGGGGTTTCATGAGTGCTCGGGTTTGTCCATGTGAATAGATCAAATGGTAATCCAAATAAAAACTGATGTTTCCAGCAGAGCAGATGCTCAAAGTGATTATGTAATAAAATAAGATGCAAGTCTCTAAAGAAATTATTTCCGAGACCTTGGACCACACCCTGAATAAGTGAAGGTTTCAAATAATACTCTCTATATTATTTCCAATATCAGACATTTGAGTTTGATTGTAATACAATGCTGCTTTCTCAGCAGTTTCACAGAACAATCTGCACAGCCAGGCCTCCCTCGTTCCCCAGAAGACTAATATTTTGGTGAAAAAATTTGAAAAGGATTTAAAACATGTTTTTCTTCTCTTTTTTTTCCCCTCCATTAGAATCTGATTGGAAGCTATTCACATCTTGAAGTAGAGGACCACAATTAAATTCCTTCACAGTACATTTTTGTGTGGCAAATCTGTGTGTTGGAGGTGTCAAACGTCTTGTTTTTTCTCCGTCTCCTTTTCTCTCCCTCAGTTTGGGCAACAGAAAAACCAGAATGAGTTTCCTTTTCACTTTTAATCATGTTTATCTATTTCCAAACACAAGTATTTCATGTTCTAGAACAGTTCCAAAAGGTTTCTGTCAAAGGTATCTTTAAGGACCATTTGTCTGATTTTAGCACTTCTCCAGAGGTGCTGGGGTGGAAGTTTAATTCAGCAGAGTTTAAGTTCTGCTAGGCACTTGGCTGATCTTAGTCTGTTAGGGAGGTGGAGCCCCGTGGAGATACGTCTAGTTCCCTCAATGCATGAAGGGTGCCTAGGTAACTACAGTAGGTGTCTAAATTCTATACCTACCATAAACAAGGAAAAATCTGGGCAAAATCACAGCATTTTGGATTTTCTTTCAGATTTCCTCATGCAAGCAAACAGGGACTCATTAGTTCTCAGTGTGTTTCCTCACCATGGTGGAAATAATGCCCTTCCTGATCTTAGGAGGAACAGCATTATACCGTAAGGGTGTTATTTCCTTCCATGTATTTGGAAGGAAAGGCTGGTCTTGTTTTCAGTTTGATTTTCTAAGTTATGGCTGTAAATGCCCTCGGATGTTGATCATAGTCGCTAGGTTCAGCCTAAAGCTGGTCAGCCAAGCTGTAACGCATCCTGATGGGTTCTAGGAAGCTGTGGTGTAGACAGGTGTGTGAAGGCATTTATCCTTGCCTTCCTGTATACCTAGTGAAGAAAAGCACACAATGCCAGGACATGATTTATCATAATTCAGAGGTGAGATAAACTGCCTGATGTAAATGCCTTTTTCCCTCCACTGATTAGAGGAAGAGCAAGGTGATTAATCCAGTCATAGTCATATACAAGGCAAACGCCACAGTTACCTTCCATCTGTTATCTGTGAAGAATGAGAGGCACTTCCAGATGATCCCTTGTACCTGTTCTAGACACTTGGAGAGCAAGTCAAGTGGCCACCCTTCTGTATCTAATACTGTCTTCTGGGATCCTCCAGCTCCTCCACCACGTGAGTCCAGTTCTCCTACAGGTTTTGTGTCATATCTGTCAAAATTCTGTGGCTGTCTTAGATACCCTAAAACATCTCAAATGGCTCTAAACACTTACACTTTGACAACTATATTATTTCCTGCCAGAGAAAGAGATGAATTGTTCCTTGGAAGAAAGGGTCTGGTTCTGCTGATCTGAAAAGGAGTTTAGAAGGCCAGAATAACCCCTCCCCGTAATATCAATCCCTCCTAACTTTCTCAATAAAGTGATGTCAGAGAAATGAGAAAAGGAATGGAATACAAGTCTTGTTGAAGAAGAAGTTAGAATGTGGCTGGAAAAACCTTTTGAGTAAAAGAAGTTTGAGCTCAAATATGCCTGCGATATTTTCTGTGTGAGGATGTTTCGTAGGTGGTAAAGTAATATTTAAAAATACATTAGCAAGGTCATTACCACTTAGCTGCTGTGGACCAAACCAATCTGTCTTATTTGTCATTTTGGTTTTATTTTCCTTTCTGTAAGTGAGTGGATTCTGTTAGACCTCTGCACCTCAGCTGGAGTTCTAAAGACAATAAAGCTGCAGAAACAAGCTGTTGAAGAAAAGAAAGCATTATAAAACCAAGGCAACACAAAAGGTGACTCCAACTGCCTGATTCTTTGAACAGACACCCAAGTATGGCAGACTGCAGTGTTGTGGGACCAGGGGCTGAGAAGATAGAGGAGAGAAGCCCTTGCTGTCATTTATTCTGAAGTTCACAGAGGGATCAGGGCTCTTATTGAAACTATCAAGGTTTTGGGTTTTTTCCATTTTAGTCTGCCATGCTCTTTTCACAAGAGACACCACGGCTGCTGCTTGAATGGTCAGGACAGATTCCCAACAGGTTCAGGCCTCATTCCAGTGCAGATTTATTGTACATTCCTACAGGGGGATGAGCAGCCCCCAACACCGAATGGTTCATTTGTCCCACGACCCAAGAATTCCTCTTTTGCCAGGTTTCTGTATTGTTTTCCCAATGGTGAGCAGATCAGGCATTTCCGATGGATCAGAGGAGGTCCTTCTTTCGATCCATCCAGCATGCAAGCCAAACCAGGATCCTGGAACTGAGTGTCCCACAACTGATGCGCTGGCCTTAACTGTGCTGCCGGAGAAGAAAGTGCTTTGGATTTCATTTGCCACCTCAGCCAAGTCCAGAAGTGCTTATAAAAAACAGTGTTAGTGTATCATTCAGAACAATCAAATACTACGTGCACGAAAAAGTAGTTTAGAGCAACATAAATTTAAAAAAAGTGACAATTTCATTACACAATTACTGTACACTGCTGTTCTTAGGGTTGAGTACTTCCCTCTCTCACACTCTCTCTTTCTGTTTTATTCTTTCTCTTTTTCTTTTCTTTTTTCTCTGATTTTTTCTTTTTTTTTTTTCTTCCTTTTTTTCTCCCTTTTTTTTGGATTTGGTCCACTGGAGATAAATCGCCCTCAATGATATATATATTTAAAAAAAATATCAGCAGCAAGACTCTCTTGAAATAGATTCTGTTTGATGTAGCTAGTCTGTCTTTTCTGTTTTGCCCTCTTTCACAGCAGCCTCTGAAGTTTTCCGCAGGGGGGCTTTCTCCGAGTTGGCGTGTCCTTGGCCGGATTCCGCCGCTCCTCCGTTTTTGTGCGACGTGTGCTTTTCCAAGTAGTTCAGCATTTCACTGAGAACAGTTTGGAAAGTGCTTAGGGCAGCACATATTGCAGGAGTTCCAAAACCATGAGTGATCAAACTACAAATGGGAAGGAGACAGAAAAAGAAATACATACATGCACATAAATATAAATGCACTCACATACATCGAAGAGTTCACAGTGTGCTCATTGCGCTATTGCGAAATTCAGGATTTTCTCCCTAAACTATTTATCACCTATGGGAGAAACAGAAATGAAAAGAGCAGAGCTGAAGAGTAGACCTCATACAGCTTCAAAGGTCGGTTTTGGTAGAAATCTCAGTTCTGAAACGCTGTGGGACAGATCCTTGGCTGATGCAGACTGACACTGTGCTGTTGACTTCAGAGAGGCCAACAGAAGCTCCGTGCCCCAGGCTCTCCGGCACTGCTACTTTTTCAGTCCCGCAAGTTTGGCTTCTCCTTTCTCAGGTAAATGAAACCAGTTCTTTGTGGTTTATTCTCTCTATTAGATCAGAGTCTTGAGCAACAAGACCTGGCTATTGTCCTCGGGTGTATGACTGCATCTATACCAGGAATTCAGACAATGCTGAGGTACAATCTCTGACCTCTCAGGACAAGTGACATGGTTTGCCCGTATCTGTGCTGCTAAGCCCTCTGAGCATCCAGCAGGGTGAAATCCAAATTGCCTACTGGGAACAGTCCCTGCCCAGTGCTAAGGCCCAAACAGTGCCCAGGAAATATTTCACATAGGGATAGTTCAGCTGATACTGAAAATGCTGGCGAAACAAACTCACTAAGACTCATTTTGGAGTTTTAGAAAGCGAGCATCCTTTGTCAGGTCTGGGCAATGTGCGGGAGTGATCTCCATCAATCGTGCAATGAGACAAGAGCTGTTAGAGAATAGATTTCCCACTTACACACGTGTCTAAATTTTCCCAGACATGTGATGCATATTCTGTTACTTTCTAAGGTCTAATTTTAACATTATGAAACTTTGCAGCAGTCAAAACTCTTGCTCGCTTGGAGCTGGCTCCAGCTCTGGTTGACCTTGCCCTTTCAGATAAGACAAAAACTCCAAACAGAGGTGATTACAGAAGAAGAGACATCTGTTCAGCTCAGATCATACTGAACACAAGCCATTATCATTTTCAAAGAGCAGTGTCTGAAAAACACCGTTTTAAAGAAAATATGCTCTCAGAGGGACATTCTGTCTAACTTTCAAAAGCCACAATTGCTTAGACGAAACCCAACTGTACTTTAGCTTAAATCAAGATATTCCACTTTGAAATATTCCACATATCCTATCACAGCCAGGCAAGCTCATGGACCATCCTAACAAATGAACAGCAAAAGTAACCAATTTCCTACAGTGTGGCCCTAGTGGTACTGAATTTGCTGGTATAGATTTAACCTGTTGCAACTTTCATCTAAATACAGTGATTTTTTCAAGATAAATCTGAATTTTTTCTTCTTGTTTTTCTGCACCGCAAAGCAGCTGGATTTCAGTGTTCCTCAATTAACAGCTACTGAAATAATGCCTTAATGCCATTGCCAGGCAGAGCTATACTGGATTAATCTCGTCTCAGTTCAGAGAAGCATTTCAGTGCACACATATGTAACCACAGTTACTTGAAATGTTTTGGGCATCCAGCCGAGCTTCCACCTGCAGATCCAGACATGTGCAGGTTTCCCACAGGCCCCATCTCTTAGATACCATCTCTGTGAGGACATCTCAGCTAGCTCAGGATATCACAAATGGCACTAGAGATCAGTTTTTTTTGGCAAGTGACTCTCACTCTAACTGCCTAAATATTATGTGTACAGTACATGACATTCAGGTATGGGCAGGGGAAACTAACACTGTGTCAGGCACCTTAGGATGGGCAACAAAAATCATTCTCATTGTTATAAGGACTCATTTGAATAACTGGTAAGTGAAAATAAGAAACCACATACACCCAAACCCTCCAGATTTTTAGTTTTCATTTAGAAACATGACAGAAAAAATATTTCAAATGTTGAAATGTCACTGCAGTTTTTAAAAGTCAGATTTCATTTATTCTGGTTCTTCTCAGGGCAGAAAGAAAACAAAGAGAGGAACAGAAGCTGAATTTTGAGTTTGTTATATTTGAAAAAAACAGTAGTTTATATTGGTTTAAAGGGGACCTGCAAGAAAGTTGAGGAGGGGCTCTTGATCAGGGAGTGCAGGGACAGGACAAAGGTTTAATGGTTCAAAGCTGAAAGGGGGGAGATTGAGATGAGATGTTAGGGAAAAATGTTTTCCTGTGAGGGTGGTGAGGCCCTGGCCCAGGCTGCCCAGGGAAGCTGTGGCTGCCCCATCCCTGGAGGGGTTCCAGGCCATGTTGGATGGGGCTTGGAGCAGCCTGGGCCAGTGGGAGGTGTCCCTGCCCATGGCAGGGGGTTGGAATTGGATGGGCTTTGAGGTCCCTTCAAACCCAAAACACTCTGTGATTCTGTGGTTCTAACACAGAGAACCATGAGTAGGTCAGAAATGGGAACATTTCTGTAAGAATCCCTCTCATCAGCAGTTCTGCTTCCCAGTCTTTCCAGCTGCTTCAGGAAAAAGTGAAAAGAGTAGGGGTTGAGGATAAAGAGGTTATATAGGACATGGACAACTTCCAGGCTGCTAGAACGACCAGAAAATAGCCCATAGGAAAGGCTTTGAGATATCTCTTAGGGTGATCTTTCTGTCTGCAGGACACAGGAATCCTATTTGCTAGAAAAGCTGGTGTCCCAAGGAAGACACCAAACTCGTGGGAGTCCCAATCAGAATGAAAGCTCAGTTTGAAAACCTCTTTCCAGTTCAGACTGGGAGCGCCACAATCTATTTTATAAAAGGTCTGCCAAAGGCTATTAACAAATAACTTGCTTTTAGAATGTTTATCCATCAGTCTCCAGACATTTTTTAAAGCAGGAATTTGTGTTTATCCTCAGTTAGCAATGAGAGGAAACTGATAATTAAATATTTACAAGGACTATTTTGCAGACATTAATTAATAATACCACATGACTCTGGGAGTTTGGCCTCTTGAAAGTTTGGCCTCTTAAAGTTCAGACTTGTAGTAATATCTGAATCTTTTAAATTTAACATTAATAAGAGGTAAACATCAAGTTTTCTTTATTTTAAGAAATGCCTGACATGCCAGGGAAATAAAATCATCATCATCATTAGAAGTCATCGTTTTAATAATAATAAAACAATTGCAGCGGTAGCATACAGATAAGAGTATTTTTAGCTCTTTCAAGTCCAATTTTTTGAAGTCAGGTAATTTCAAGATTTTGTTTCACTTTTTCATAATTTCTAGCCTTCCTAAGTCTAGAGAAATTAAAATGATAAGGAGCTTACAATACCAGAAAGCAAGAAAAAGGAAATTAAAATTTATTGTTACTGGTTATTATACGCCATGATATTTATGCTTCTTGTTATTTATGCTTCTTCTGGGTCCTGATTTGGAGAGCTGACTGGGCTGAGGCATAGATAAAACTATTCATGAACTTGGATGCAAAAAAACCAGTTTATCTGTTTTAAATGTTGGCAATACTTGCAATCCTTCATTTCCAGTAGATGCAAACTGTAAGTTTAACAAAGGATTGAATAGAAAATAAATCTTCTGACCTGCCTTGCTCTGAACCTTTCGATTCCTGGACAGAAGGAGTAGCACTGTGTTTATTGATAGCTCAATACACCCCAAAGACCAGACTGAGAATACTACAGTGAAAACTTACAGAGGTTATCTTGGAAATGATCCACAGGGCTAAGAACAAGGACAGAAACCTTTTATGTTCTCAAATGCTGAACAAGATGGTAGAAAATACCAGAATAGGACAAAATCTGGTATTAAAACTCCCATCACAATCAAAAGACACTTAATGTAGGCTCCTCTGGAGAAGAGTCTAAAGTGATATGAGATGCCCTATTGCATCTGAGACATCTGCACAGCGTTGCTAGACATGTTATGGGACTTCAGTCCCGGTAATGCAGAGGGCTTACAGGACAACAGCACCCTTTCAAAGAAGAGATTTATTGATAGTATTCCTAATAGCATGAAAGAAGACGCTACATTCTGCTCTTTCACAGAATCAGAGAATTGCTTGGTTGGAAAAGACCTTTGAGATCATCAAGTCCAACTGTACCTGCCCACAACTAAATCAGATCCCTGAGTACCTCATCTGCCCGGCTTTTAAACCCCTTCAGGGACAGGGACTCCACCACCTCCCTGTCCAGCCTCTGCCAGGGCCTGAGAACCCTTTTGGTGAAGAAATGTTCCTGATGCCTCATCTGATCCTGCCCTGGTGCAACGTGAGGCAGTTTCCACTCGTCCCATCGCCTGTCACATGGGAGAAGAGACCAACACCCACCTCACCACAACCTCCTCTCAGGCAGTTGTAGACAGGGATGAGGTCTCCCCTCAGCCTCCTTTTCTCCAGGCTAAACAACCCCAGATCCCTCAGCCACTCCCCATAACCCGTGTTCTCAAGGCCCTTCCCCAGCTCCGTTCCCTTCTCTGGACACGCTTCAACCCCTCAAGGTCCTTCTTCGAGTGAGGGACCCAAAACTGAACCCAGGATTCAAGATACAGCCTCACCAGCGCTGAGTACAGGGGCACAATCCCTTCCCTGGTTTACTCAGCTATGTCATGTCTTAGATCTTCATTGAGTCCATGTGAAGCTTAAACACCCATCTTATACTGGAACACCTGCTTATGGGTATTTTATCCTGAGCAGAATCTTAAACTTCTGGTCTGAAAAGCAGTGTTCATAGGAAAATAATTTTGTGGGATGAGTTAACCTCTCATGTGACACTAATCATCAAATACAAAATTGTTTTAAGACAACATTCTATTTCTTATAAAAAAGCCAACCCCTTTTTAGTGAAATAGTGCTGCAGCACCTCATGGCATTTCTAATTTCAGTTCCTGGTGAATAAGTGCTTCTCCAGAGATGGGCATATGCAGAGCCTATTAAGTTTCCCATGAATCTTACCATGATAAAACATTTTATGGAAAATTTCTGACCAACAGTCCTTGCCATGCTCCTGTGAGAGTGTATTTTTTTTTGCCTCACTTTACATAGCGATCATAAAAAGACTGAGAGATATTATCTTCTTGTTTATCTTATTGTTTTATCTGTAATCCTTCTTGCCCTGGTTTTGGTGGACTTTGCCTGCCAGTTAGGGTCTCTGAAAAAATCTAAGAAAGTTGGATAATTTCCCTTAGTTGATGAAAGTAAGATTCAAATTGGGGAGAAAATCTGATTTTACATTTAAATCAGACATGAAAGACAGAATATTAATGGCAAAGCATTCAATATATTTCCTGAAAGTCATGTTTAGGTGCCTGATTTTTCAGACTCACTGAGCTCCCACTAAAGTCAGCTCATTTTTGGCATGCTCCCATACCTAGGAAATGAGTCGCTTTCAGTGTAATACTTTCATTTGGGTTCAAAAGCCTAGAATTAAACATGGTGGTTTCATAACGGAGTCTTTGGGGTATTCTCAGCTTTGTAGTGCATCTCATTGTAATGCCTATAAACCACCTTTATTGTCCTAAAAGGCAGGGCTAAAATCTCTGATTTTGGTGCTGTGCAGGGAGAGCTGCAGAGAGGAGGCAATGAACATCAGCCAGCGTACTCTAAATCTTTCTGCTTCAGGACATCCAGAACTGCCTGCAATTCTGCCCAGCTCTATGATGCAATTATGTCTGCTCATGTTTTAATGATGGCCTTACTTAAAAGTGAAAAGATCCAAGTGTGCCTGAAGGCTTGGGCTCTCGTTTGGCAACTACCTCAAGGACTTCTCCATACCCAAGGCTGGTGAAACGCAGACATACGGCAAAAGAAACAGATTCCCTCTCAGAGGGGGGGAGAAGGCCATCTGCACTGAATGTTTACACCCTCGTTTAAAATAAATAATTACTTTACAACAATAATTATGATGAAAAGGGAAGCTTGAACTTATTGGTCAGACTTTCTCAGAACTTTGAACGTGAAAACTGCCTCACGATTATCTGAATTTAACAACACAGGGCAGACGACAAATCATAACACCTGATAAGCCTTTTGATGGCTGTAAAGGAAACGGAAAAAGATTTTAATCTCTTCATTGATGCAAACATGCAAAGTTAGAGGTGCCTATATTGACTTTGAGGTGCTTCTGTTCATTTCGAGGTCTGTCCTGTGAAGGTTGCCTAGAGAATTAAATTGTGATAACTTTATCTCAGAAAGTCAGTAAGCCTAACCACGACACAAGGCAGACCAATAGGCAAGGTGGACATTGGAACACGACCAGTCTATATCACAGGGGAAAGCAGTTTATAGGATCAGAGTGGCAAACAGCACGTAGAAAAGTTTCCTTGCAAAGTAGGTGCTCATGCCTGTTTTCTGTTCATAACCAAACTAGTATATTAAGGACATGTTCTTCTAAGCAGGTGGACCTCTTTTATCATGCGTGAAAGCAATGGAGAAATTAAGAGCAGACTGAAAGAGGTAATGCCCCATATATCCAAAATATTCTATTTCAACGTTGTATATTTTATACTTCGTGACTAATTTCCACACTAGGAAATTCAGCCAGGGAACACCTCTATGGTTGAATCACAGCACTGTGGTGGACATGGCGCTTCCAGAAGCCCTTGGATGTTTGCCAAGAAACATTTCCAGCATAGCATTGTATATCCTCCAAATGAAACCCCGGGTAAATCTGTGACTTGCTGGTTTTGAATGAGGAAAAAAAGATGGAGCAACCTTCTGCCTAACTGTGAATGAAAAGTGGCCTCACTGCCCGTGACTGCCTGTGGAGCCAAACACACGAGTGAGACCAGAGATCCAAGATGATTGGATAGTGTTGGAAAAGAGCGAGCATTTCCCTCACACAGTCATCAGCTCCTTCAGTATCTCCTTTCACTGAGCTAACAGTCACCTCTCTGCCCCATGGGAAGGAACAGAAATTAATTGGATTTTCATAGAATCGCTTGGTTGGAAAACACCTGTGAGATCATCGAGTCCAACCATCCCTGTCCACTACTAAACCAGATCCCTGAGCACCTCACCTGCCCGGCTTTTAAACCCCTCCAGGGATGGGGACTCCACCACCTCCCTGGGCAGCCTCTGCCAGGACCCGAGAACCCTTTTGGTGAAGAAACTTTTCCTGATATCTCATCTGAACCTGCCTTCGCACAGCTTAAGGCTTGTGATAAAAAACCTTGGCAATATTAGAAATTCACACCCTAACCATAAAAATGTGCCAGTCCTTCCATGAATTTGGTCATAAACAAAGCAGGAGAAGGTGATCAAACCCCTACTATGGAAAGATCAAAAAGGGAAACCCTGGGAAAGGGAGGGAGGGAAAAAACCCAGAGGAGGGACCTGCGATTCCTCTGGTAAATGAAGAGCCAAGGAAGGGAAAAACAGAAGGAACAATTTGTTCGTTACTGGTGCCTCAGCACTAGGAACCAGTGTTGTCCCTCTCAGCTAAACGGATGTAAACCAGGTTGAGAGAGACGATGGAAATCAGGGAACTCTAGAGGGCACCAGAGGAGTTTCACCACAAACTTCATTGGGCACCAGGCTCCTTCCAGTCTGTGCAGCCAACAGAAGGACACTGCTGCTAATCCAGATGACTGGAATTATGACAGCAGCTGCTCTACCTCCTGATAAGCAAAGAAGCATAAGAAAGAGAACATTATATAGGGGAGGTATCACATCTGTAAAGGCAACCCAGCACTTGGGCTTGGCTCTTTGTTACAATTTAAAAAACATGTTGAGCTTCAAACCCCATTTCATCGCTCCCTTTTACCCTTCAGAAAGAGGATGCTACTTTCTCAGCACTCCCAGATTCTGAGCCTCTGGTTTCTTGCCTGTCGCTATTTGTGTCACCTTGTCAGCGCGATGCCACCCGCTTGCTGACAGCTCCAGGCTCAGAGATTAGCAGAACACCAAAACTCTTGTCTCAAGCAGTTGCATAGGAAGGGGGGTTAATATCAGCTCGGCAAAACACAGGGAGATTTGTGAGGATGCAGATTACTTTCATTAACCAGCTTTAGTATTGTAAGCCCATTAATTTTTGCCTGTTTTTATAAGGTTTCTGCTCTGAAAACAGTGTCACTTGCAAGAAAGTAGTTTTGTTTTTGCTTCTTCTGCTGTCTCTGTCTTCTGTAAAATAGATGAGCTGTGTGTGATTTTGCATCTTGATGAAATGTAACCGTGAAGTTAAAGTTAAATCTAACTTCCAGTACTTAAAAAGAGCCTACAGGAAAGCTGGGGGGGGCTTTTGATCAAGGATTGCAGGGACAGGATGAGGGGGAGCAGTTCTAAGCTAAAAGAGGAAAGACTGAGATGAGATTGTAGGAAGAAATGTTTCCCTGTGAGGGTGGTGAGGCCCTGGCCCAGGCTGCCCAGGGGAGCTGTGGCTGCCCCATCCCTGGAGGGGTTCCAGGCCAGGTTGGATGGGGCTTGGAGCCCCTGATCCAGTGGGAGGTGTCCCTGCCCATGGCAGGGGGTGGAACTGGATGGGCTTTGAGGTTCCTTCCACTTAAGAGTTCTTAAAACATTTAAAGCACTCTGCTTTTCCCAAAAGAAGGAATGCTATCCCCTCATTTCCAAACTCTTAGGTTACAAACTTGCACTGTCCCTTGTCATCAGCATGTTTATAAATCTTGCCGCTTTGTCTTTCTCATTGCAGGGGCAATGGAGTTTCCCAGCTACAGAAGCTGTCCCACCGGAAAATGTCTTGGCATGGTAGGAAGCTGGAGCACAGGGGTTATGGGGAGCAGATGAGGGATCTGGGGTTGTTTAGCCTGGAGAAAAGGAGGCTGAGGGGAGACCTCATCCCTGTCTATAACTGCCTGAAAGGAGGTTGTGGTGAGGTGGGTGCTGGTGTCTTCTCCCAAATAACAGGTGGTAGGGGGAGAGGGAATGGCCTCAAGTTGTGCCAGCACAGGGCAGCTTCAGATGAGACTTCGGGAAATATTTCTTCACCAAAAGGGTTCTCAGGTCCTGGCAGAGGCTGCCCAGGGAGGTGGTGGAGTCCCCATCCCTGGAGGGGTTTAAAAGCCGGGCAGATGAGGTGCTCAGGGATCTGATTTAGTAGGAGGCAGGTATGGTTGGACTCGATGATCTCACAGATCTTTTCCAACCGTGAGAATCTATGATGCTATAAAAATGTATTGAAAAAGGAGAAATCTTGAACAACACATATATAATACTGCCCTGGCTCAAGTAGGTCACAATATTTGCTGCCAAGAGTCCAAAGAATTGTCTGTTCATGGTCAAACAATATTGGGAAATCATTCTTCAGGCAGCATTGAGTTTTGTGTATTCAGGTCAGATGAACATCTCAGAGAACAGCTGCACAAATATGATTGTATCAGGGGCGTAGAAGTGCCTCTGGTTTTTGCCTGTCTGGTAAAGTTGTGCAAAACTCAGCAGTTTTCAGGCTCACTGCAGCTCCTTTGAAGATTTCCCCTGCTTTATGCTTTGTATGAACTTTGAATTGGGAGTTTGAGCAAACCCAGCAATACCGATCCCTTCATGGGGACTATCCTGTACTTCAGGCTGGACACGTGTTTACAGATCTTGAAGAAATGGAATTCAGTGGGAAAATTTGAGAGAGAGTTGTGAGCTTGGAGGTTTAAACCAGAGGAAACGGGAAACACTCCTTTGATCTGACCTGTGCCAGGCTGGGAATCTGGTCTTAATTACTAAGGTTGAGCAAGTAACATCACAAGCAACTGGAGCATGTGGCTCTACACTTACTAGCTGTGGGGCAATTTATTCATAAGGAAAACTCCCTTTTACCTCAAGGTAGTGGAGTCTGGAGTAGTGGCGTAGGTATCAGATATTGGACCCTTCAAAAAGTCTTTCTTTATCTTATACTTGATTCCAGTGATAGAGATTTCTATGATTCCTCTGAATTTTTCTGGTTATAAAAAAATCTCCTTGGCTTTCTGAAATCATGTGGCTTAAGCATACATACAGATGCATAGAACACCAACCTCTTACCTTGTGGTTTCTTTGCTGCCTTTGTTATGGTTTACAAGGCAGAATTTCTGAACATCTTATTGTTATATTAAATCTGTATGAAACTACATTTGACTCAGAAAATACTTGATGTTCCTGGGAAACATGGTGAGTCACATTCTCTTCTTTGGCATCTGAGATCGACTTAAGTGCCTTCTGTAATATTTAATCTCAAGATGGCAAGTAGTAGTAGTATTAGTGGTTCAGATGACCTAGCTGTGAAGGTTACCAGATTTAGGGGATGGGAATAAAGATTCTTTTCCCTACACGAGATTTAGTGGTTCACAACGGAAGTGTCTAGGGTATATTGGTTGACTAAGCTCATGCTTAGCTGGAGATCTAGACTGGATTCTTCAGTGAATGGAGTTTAGAAATAAATTCAAGTCACACCAACGTAGATGTCTGGTTTAGGCATGCTTGATTGTAATGGAGATTTCATGAGCTGTACAGAAGAGATCCCTAGAGACTAGGGTAGGAGATATACAGCCAGCTGAAATGAAGGTGCCTACAGGTAGCTGAGTAGAGTTAGAAGTCTGGGTCAGAAGCTGGATCTTACCTCAACTTCTCTACAACGGATGGTAAAGGAATATGGTCTCAGCTCAGTCTCTGGGTCTGGCAGTACTCATCATTCCCCAAGCACAGACATCATACAAGGCTGTCTGGTTTAAGCCCAGGGAAGCATCTGTGTAGGAGCAAGACCTGTGCTCTTCTAGGTGCCCGTCTTCAGTCCAACACTTATTGCCTAAAGCAGGCATGAAAGAAAGCACTGAATGATCCAGGAGCTGCCTACAGAAGCTTTGTACTCCAGTCTACTGAAGTGAAGCAAAGAAAGAAGGATGGGAGCTGTACCAGTTGACAGCTTTTGTAGCTGAAGCCTTCAGCATTTTATCCTGACTGCTATTTCTTCCTTAAACACAAGAATCCTTGGGGATTATCTACCTTGTATCACGTTTACTTTGAGTGCACGTAACGGGGAATTTTCTATTTTTCCACATGCCTAGGTAGCCCTTTAAAAATCCCTTTATGAGTATCCTGTATAAATAAGCATGTCTTCCCTGGTATGCAAGTATAGTTAGGAACTTTGGAGTGCGTGTGTGTGTATAATGGAAAATAAACACAGTTGTAGGTGGTATGCGTTTGTGTGCTCACATTAGTGCATGAGACTTGAAGTGGGGTTATCTAGATGTATCCAGATGTGTTCGTAAAGGCATAGGACGCACTCAGGTAAGCATAAATAGGAACTTGTGTATTTGCGGACCAGACACTATCCTTGCCTCCCCACATCCCTCAACAGATGGAAGGAGGGCAGTGGTGGGTATTTTGGACTCCATTCCAAGTCTGACTAACCATTAGGTATCACACCACCATCTAGCTGGTAGTTGCTTCACACTCTATCATTACTTACTCTTAATAACTAAAAGATGTCAAGATGTAGGGGCACAAAAGTTTTCTGCTCACTCACTGAATGAAGAGTGGCTGAGCTGGTCGTGCTATAGAATAAGCCACATCATGCTAAGGATTTATAGACTTAACTAACCTTCTTGATCCGTAAACAACTCATCGAAACTGTTCTTTACATGTTGATTTTTTCAGGTACCAGCTAATGGCAAGAAAAAAAAAGAAAGTCTGCAGCCTCAGCCTAGTCATGTATTCCTCTTGGTGGTTTGAGCAAAACCAAGAGCATCTCGGAAGGGAGAAGACTGAGACAGACATTAAGAAGAAAGTCTTCATGATGAGGGTGGTGAGGCCCTGGCCCAGGTTGCCCAGAGAATTCATGGATGCGTCCTCCCTGGAAGTGTTCCAGGCCAGGTTGGATGAGGCTTTGAGCAGCCTGGTCCAGTGGGAGGTGTCCCTGCCCTTGGCAAGGTGTGGAACTGGATGGACTTTAAGGTCTCCTCCAACACAAACCATTCTATAATTCTGTGATTCTATGACTCTGTGATCTCTGGGATGTTTCCTCACATTTATTTTTGATAATATCTTGGATGAGGCTGCTATTTCAAAACGGCCCTCTTTAAGTTCTCGGCTCACTCTTGACTGTGTCTAGCATGTAGCCCAAGGTAAAAAGTTCAGATCGTACAGCAACTCCTTGGCCAACAAATCTTTCTGATCCGATACTGTCTATACATTTTTATCCATAACCTGGATAAAAAGCTAATGAAGTGTGGTCTTGGCATGCACGTGCAATGGGTCTTTGTCTTTATAACAGCTTTTTAAGTTGTCTACACCAGTAAGTGAGATATTGCTAAGGCACGGTCTCAGGAACTGAGTCCGAGTACGTTAGCAGTCCCTGGCTTTTTGGTCTGAGCCAGCTTGCATTCTCACAGATCTTTCCAGGATGTTGTTTAGGAACAACTGTGATGAAGCTGTTCCGGTAGGAAGTCTACTTTGAGGGCAGTCTGCTTTGGAGGCCAAAGAGTTAATAGTTTGGTTATGGTAAGATAATGTCACACGGTCTTAGTAGCGTAGATGAGGTTCTGGAACTACGTAGTTAATTGGTAAGGAAGCAGCCAAACTGTTCATCCTTTTATTGCTACTTTGATTGATTAATACTGTAATTTTGGCTCTGAAGTTGAGTTTCTACATTTCTGGACCATCCACTTTGTTGGTTGGCTTGCAATTTGGCTCACATCTAGAGTAAGGCAACTTTCTGGCCAGATGAGGAAATTAGGCCAACAGATGTAGAAAATGACTTGCTCAAACTCAGTCTGTGGCTCTAGAAGCAGGATGAATACAACCAGCCTGAACTATATTGCTGGGCAAACATACGCTTTCAATAGGCAGAAATAAAAGGGATTATCATGGAATCATAGAATCACATAGGTTTCCATAGGTTGGAAATGACCTCCAGGATCATTGAGTCCAACCATTCTTATCAACCACTAAACCATGTCCCTGAGCACCTCATCTGCCTGTCTTTTAAACCCCTCCAGGGATGGAGACTCCACCCTCTCCCTGGCCAGCCTCTGACAGGGCCCCATGACCCTTTCTGTGAAAATTTTTTTCCTGATATCCAGCCTGAACCTCCCCTGGTGCAGCTTGAGGCCATTCCCTCTTGTCCTGTCCTCTGTCACTTGGGAGAAGAGCCCAGCTCCCTCCTCTCCACAACCTCTTTTCAGGTAATTGTAGAGAGCAATAAGGTTTCCCCTCAGCCTCCTCTTCTCCAGGCTAAACAACCCCAGCTCTCTCAGCCACTCCTCGTAAGACTTGTTCTCCAGCCCCTCACCAGGTTCATTGCTCTTCTCTGGACACGCTCCAGAGCCTCAACATCCTTCTTGGAGTGAGGGGCCCAGAACTGAACACACAATTCAGGGTGCGGTCTCACCAGTGCCGAGTCCAGGAGCAGAATCACCTCCCTGGACCTGCTGGCCACGCTGGTTCTGATCCAAGCCAAGATGTCATTGGCCTTTTTGGCCACCTGGGCACACTCCTGGCTCATGTTCAGTTGCTGTCAATCAACACCCCCAGGTCTTTCTCCTCCAGGCAGCTTTCCAGCCACTCTTCCCCCAGTCTGTAGCTGCACAGGGTTGTTGTGCCCCAAGTGCAGGATTGGGCATTTGACCTTGCTAAACCTCATCCCATTGGTCTCAGCCCAGTGGTCCAGCCTGTTCAGATCCCTTTGAATAGCCTCCCTACCCTCCAGCAGATCGACATCATAGTCTTCTAAGTAAGGGAACAAATAACATTATGATATCATCTGTTTTCTTTATCAAAATTGTGGATTTTAGTTAATTGTTCCTCTTTCAAAATCATACCTGAAATGTGTTAAATGTCTCTGGATGTCGAGGTCTAATATTGGAGTCGGTCTGGAGGATCCGAGGGGCGATCTATCTTGACTTAGAAGGTCTTGAAATTCTTTACATATTTGTCTAAAAGGAAAATGGAAATCTTTAAATGAGACCCATGTAATCCTTTCCATGAAGCTGATCCCCATAACAGCCACATTATCCTAGTGATCTCCTTCCTAATGTTTGGCAGGGGCAATGTTGAAGAAATCAAAGGCAAAAAAACTCCCCGTCTTGCCTCCCTGCCCCAATTTCTCAGAGCCAGCAACATACAGAACCTCTTGAAGGGGATTATCTCCCCTCTGGAACCATATTAACATTGACGCTTTAAAATGCAATTCCTCTCCTGAATTGGACCCAGTTTGGCAGTGCTCAGTCTGGCTTAGCTCACCTGCATTAGAAGCAAGACTTATGGTTAAAGGAAATAAGGAACAAGCACGAGGACATGCCTGAAGGCTTTGTGGAAACCCACCATTGCTTGTGCATTTGCTCATGTGTACTGGTTTATCTGCATGTAGAAGTCCTGGACATCTTTTGGCCTTGCCTTCTTGACCCCCAAAACTTAAGAAACTGAAGCACTGGGAGCTGTAAAGGAAAGTGCTACCTTTGCTCTCCCAGTTTCCATTTGTGTCTGTACTTCGCTTCCTTGCAGATGCTGGGGTAGAAGAAATGATGGATCCTCAGCTGAGACCTCTCCAACAAGTCTGCCCAGCATGAGAATTAATTCCAGCAGCAGTATTTCAATTTCTTATTGAAACAGTCATTAAACTGGTTTGCATTTCCACCATATTTTAGGCAGTGCCTCTTTTTCTCCAGCGACTGTAGGAGGATCTCAGTGACTCACTCAGCTGTCAGTGCCTACACAACAGGCAGATGAGTGAGGTGAATCGCACTGTTCCTACTCTTTCTCAATGATGGTTTCCTGGGCACAGCACACTCTCGTCAGGTAGGACCTGGGACCCCTTGCAGTGGGAGCTCAGGAGCTGCATTGCCTGCTCTTCCATCAGCATAGTAGCCCAACTTCTTTGGAAAGGATGGATGGTCTTGCTGTCTTCCCTCTCCCTCTCAGTCTTTCCTGCTGGCTTCTGAGGATACCTCAGCACCTGGTGTTTAAAATATCCCATAGGATACTTCTACATAGGATCTAGCAGTAGGATATTTGGCACTTAATGGGACATGTTGCCCACCAGATGCTCAAGATGTTCAGTTGAATAGCCTGATACCAGCCTGACACTCAGTTGGGTTAATCTAATACTGGTCACAGTGACTACAGGTAACCTAGTAAATAGTGTCACGTAGCGAAGTAAGCAGTGCCAGGGGTCGTTCTCATACCCTCATGCATATAGTCATCACCTGAAAAGGTCTACTTATGTTCTTCTAGCCTCCAAAACAGCATGGCTTCCTGAGAATGGACCCTGGTGTGGACTATCCCCCAGAACATGTCTAGAAGATATTTGGGAGAGTTCAAGGAACCATTCTAATATTTTAATAACATGGATAACTGCACTGTGATGACTCAGAGTGTGCATGGTTTATTTTGTTATCATAGACGCAATCACTGTGCCTGGGGCCAGTTCCTTATACTAAAGAGCATCTCTGTGGTCTGTGATTTCTGTTAGAAGACATTTCATGTACGCGGGAGTTCAAGCTCTTTATTATCACCTTGTATCTCTTGCCCTTCGGGACAGGGCCATGATGGAAAATAAGTGGGTAAATTCAGCCTCTTGGTCTTTAGAAGGTCTTCCATTGCCCAGTTACAAACAGGGAAGACATACTACCCTGGGTTTACCCTTCATTTTATTGCTGTTCCACAAGTTTTGGACATAGACTTTGGATACCATAGCTCTCTCCTGACTAAGAGGAGGGGAGACACAGAGAACTATTCCCTGCTGTGCTGCTGGCCTTTATCCAAGCCTGGTTTCTGTAAATGCTTGTCATCTGTGTGGACCTAAACACCTACTGCTTGAAAAGACAGCATCATCTTAGCCTTTCAGGCAAAGAGAGGTATTCAGCAGAAATGTATGTAAATGCAGCATACAGTTTTAATGAATCAGGTCCTTAGAGGAAAAACAGTTCCTTTCAACAACTGAAAACAGTCAGTCATTTCAGCTTCTAAACAATCTGCTATCCCCAGTCGGCCCTGTCAGCACCGCTCTTCTCTCCTTCCTCCAACCTCTACTTTCTACCTGTTGAAAAAGTTCATCTTAAAAGTACTTATATTCTGACAAAGGAAAGTGTCAGAACCAAGCGTGCAATTAAGTTCCCTTCTATCTTCACATGTCAAAAGTCTTTACAGAGTGTTGGCAGATTGAAAGAAGAGAAAAAACTTTTGTATTATACATGAAAACCTGTAAAAGGCAGTAACCTACTTTTTTCAAGGGAATTTCTAGGAAAAGTGGTGTCTCAGAGCCTCTACTACCAACAAAACATCACCTAGGGAAGTGACAGGGAGGAGGCTGACAGTTATTTTCCAAGCTGGACTGTGACTTTGAAAGGGCAAAGAAAGATGATTTATGCCTTCTTAGGGGTCATAGATTAATAAAAAAAGATTCTGGTCACTCCTGCAATGAAGGCACCTGATCAGTTGTGATAAATGATCAGATGTTCGAGTATACGATCAAGAAAAGGTAAAAATTCTGTACTGGATCTGAATGAGGGCCCATCTCGTCCATGATCCTGTCCCCACCAGTGGCCAAAACAAATGTCTTGTGATGAGTTCCAGAGTGAGGCAAATGAATCCTCATGAGTCTGGTACATTCCAAGCAGAGCAGAGCTGCCAAGCAGCCAAAGATCAGATATCAGAGAGATGCTCAACAAGTCCTGTGCCTCTGGTTTCTGAGGTACTTCTCAGAAAACGAGCAAACCGAGCCCTGGATGTCATGAGACAGATGTTGGTTATTGTGTACAGGCTGTGATCAACCCCACAGTGGAATCGTAACTCACACTATTCTGTTCTGGTCTTTATAAATGTGTGCGTATCTGTCCCTCTGTCTCATGTGGAAGGTCTTGTGCTGTAATACACTGTAACATCCCCCGCAGGGTACCGTGCCTCTCCTTTAAGAGGAATTATGACATGGCCTTCAGCAGTTGTGCATCTGTCCTCGCTGCAGCCTGATGAGGTTACGTCACCTGCTGCAAAGCCATTGCAGGTCTCCTGCACCTCTGCAGGGTGAACTAACCCATGCTTAAAGACCTTCTAAAACCAGGTCTCAGCTTTTTATTTTTCTTTCCTTCCTCCCTTTCTGTGTGGATGTATATGTATAGCCTGAAGGCTTTCTAAAGAACCCAGGGTAACAGGACAGTATCGTCACCCTGTGGCCAGAATGATGAGAATTCAATCTTTTTTTTTTTTGAAGCATCTTTCTCTGGAGTGCCCAGACAATTTTATCCTTGGAGGAGACGAGCGTAGAGAAATAATAGGAGACTGTTTACCTCTATAGTTTAAACCTTTCTTAGTCTTTCAGCTCTTAACCAAAGCTTGCTTCACTTCCATCCTACCCTTGCTGCCACCTGTTTTCAGTGCTGTATACTGGCTACACAGCCCAATCATCTCTTCTTCCCATAATAATAGTAATTTGATAAGGTTCTGATTCTTCATTGTCTAGACCATCAAATTGTTAGAACAGGCTGTGGCACCATCTTATCACATCAAACAGTACTGTCCTAGGCAGATATTGAGTTTGCCAATGTGAGGGACCGTTTTCTAGAGGTAGTTTTGGAAGATCAAGTAGTTTGGTAAGATGAATGTTCTTTGCTCCATGCCAGAAATTGGTCCTGACTTCATTTACTGTGCCTCTGCCAACATAGCCTCAACCCAGGTAGGGCTTAGGGCTGAGCAGGGCAGTGAAGAGAGTGTTATCCCAAGCTTAGTGACCTCCATGTATTTAAGAGGACTATGGAAATCTGAAGTATCAGTTTTAGTCTTCCCTAGTCCACGAGCCACAGTTCTGTGCATGGCAGCTGAACTGCTTCCACTGAGGATGAGTAGACTACTTGATTAGAAGCTATAGATGTCCCTAACAACACTGGGAGCTTCTAGTGGGCACCAGAGACTTCTGCACAGCAGACACTAAGGTCTCTATTTAGTTACCCACACATAGATATGGAGTACCTAAAACATCCATAATAACCGGCAGTTATAACACAGTAATGAAAAGAGATCTGTGTGGTTCTAACCACGGTGGATAATCCAGTTCATCACAAATGGCAAGAGGTGCCTGTCTTTGGGCAACTGAATCAAGCCACTGAAGCTGGATGTCTGAATCCAGAAAGGCACTTCATTTATGTACTAGAAACTATGGGAATAATTTTGTTCTTTCCCCTTATTTTTCCTCAAGACCCCACAGGTGGAAGATCTCACCAGTTCTGTCAAAAGCACAATTCTGTGGGCTTCTCTGTCTGTCCCAGTGTGGGCAGTTGTAACGGCACCCGGGCAATAGCACCGGAGGCAGAGCTTGCAATGGGTGCGTTTACCACCCTGGAATTTCAGTGTCATTTGTGGTGACGGGATAGCCATCCACCACTTCTTCTGGCGTTGTAACTCACAAAGCGCAAGGGGCAGGACAGTTGTGACCTTACTGAAATTACAAACCTAGAGCCTATGTAAGCCGAGTGAAAAATTGAACCTCCTGACAAAGAAGCAGAGCAGCCAGTGTCCTACACGTGGAAGCGTGGCTGGGAAATACCATGCTGATATTGCCATGTGATGGACCTGTGTCCCCTGCAGTTGGCACAGGGCTGGTCGGTGGCTCACTGTTCTCCTTCCAGGCAGGAGAGGGCAGTAGCAGCACGCACATTGACCCACCTGCTCCTCTTGGAAGCACTGGCTGCAGTAGGGTATGGCCTGTCCTTGTGCTATCAATAGCCCTCTCTGATCGATTTGCTGATGCTCTTAACTAAAGGAAAGTAGGAAAAAGTTATTTTGTTCCTTACAAGTGCAAGGTCACAACCTACAAGCCCAAAGTTCATTAGGGTTAGCAGTAACGCGTGCCCACGACTCTCCAGTAGTGAGAGAGGGTGAGAAAGTAGGTGTGAAGTGGTGAAAAAGAGTAGTGAGAGTCTTATGTACATCTCATTTGAACAGCATTTGGACATCACTGGCAATTGTCACAACTCATGGCACTGTGATCATACTCCTTAAGGCCAGAAAAGGGAAGATTTGTATCATTATGGTTGAGTAACATGTTAGAAATGGGGCAAACCTCCAACTGGGACAACTTACAATCTTAACCCTTGCTCCAGCCCTCACATAGTTAGAGGGGCAGACTGTTAATGGGCTACACAGCCATGGGGAGACACAACCTCCAGAGAGGAGCTGCTGCCTGCTAGCTGGTTAATTCTCATGTCTCTGGAACCCTTTGGGCCCTTAAAACAAATGTGGATGTAGGTAAGAATAAGACCATATTCCGCTTATATTATTCCTTTTAATCTACAAGGGACTTAGGAGCATGATCCATGAGGTCTTTCAACACCCTTGCAAACAGTAAATGTCCCCTGAGCCACATGGTGCTCTGCTTATCACCCCAGGGAAGGATCACAAGCTATATTCACGGGAGTCACAAGCCTGAGATGTCATATCTAGCTCACTGGCAGAGGGAGGAGCTCTGGACAAAAGAGGGACACCAAGGCCAGAAATCCTGTTCCTCACAAAGAGACAAAGCAGAAGGATGTTGGGATACAAAGGACAACCCTGTTGCTGGTCAGCCTTCTCCAGTACTATATGGTGATTCCTCCCTGTTGTGCATAACCCAGCCTGGATAATTCCCAAACATTTCCAGCATTGGGATGGTGGTTTGAGAGCTTGGGTGTCTGCTTCAGCTCTCCTGCAGCCTCACTGTGTGACTCTGCAGTGAGTTCCTGCAGAGTATGAATACAGGGTCTGACGCAAAATGAACGAAACTAACCCTATGGCTTGGGAACCAGCAGCGGGAGGAGAGAGACAAAGAGAAGGTTATAGCACACATTCTAACCTGGAACAATGAGGCAAGGCTTAACTTCATTGCTTTACTCAGTATGAGTGGAAGCGTGTTCAGATACAGATGTTTTCTTACTCTTGGTTGGAAAATGTTGGTGTGCAGCAGCAAAGAGAGGTTAACAATGCTTTGACTGTGAAGCAATTTTTAGCTAATCACAACACTCCTGTGCTTGAGCACCCACCCTACTCACCAGACCTGACTCCCTGAGGTTTCTACCACTTCCCAAAGGATCCAGTCAGGGCTCAATGAAGCCCTTTTTTTTTTTTTGGGTAGAAGATGTGAAAGCAAAAATGAGAGAGATCCTCAACAGCCTTTCAGAAAATGATCTGCAGAATTGCTTTGAACGTTGGCAGCATCGCGTGCCGCTGTGTGTCAACTCAGAAGGGCACTGTTTTGAAGGTGATCACAGCTGATTTTCTTGATTTGTCAAATAAAAAGAGTTACAGATACAGTCTCAGGGTTCCTTTGTGTCGGACTTCATATGTTCAATTCTACCCCATGCAGGCGTACCACACACAGACTGTAAGTCTATGTTGTTCCATGCAGACTATTTCTTCCTGTTTCCCATGGCTCATGAAGGCTAATTCCTCCCTCATTAAGGCTGATTAACCCAGATGAAGTATTATCCTAACACGATGTTACTGCTTCAGGAAGGCAAGTGTCTTGTGTAGGGCAAAGTCGGGCATCTCTGCATGCCTTTAATGGCTTTAGCAAAGCTCCCCTGCTGGTGTACATCCTTCCAGTGCCTTTGACATCAGGGGAACTCTTGCAATTTCCATCCAGAAAGGATGTGTTCCTCTGCAAACCAGCTCTCCCGCTGCAGACTAATGGCAATGATCCCACAGTACTTCGGCACGTGCTTACACCCCCTGCTCACACGCAATCAGGAGACAAAGCCAGTCTCCACCCTGTAGGTCTTACCACATGGTAATGTCTCTCCTCACAACTAAACCAAAGCATCTGAGAACACGTACGTGCTCCCTTAATTGCAGGCAATGAGAGCATAGCCACTAAATCCTCACTGCAGTGAGTAAAGTCCCTCTTTCAGCGTCTCTGAAGAGGATCGCTCTCGCTTGCTGTCAGCGAGTACTGTTGTGATAGGAGTCACCACAATCCCAGCTCCATACTCCCACTCCTCCCTCCCCCGGCCCTCAGATCCAAAACAGAGAAGCGACAGACAGATTTCTTTTTTAGCTTCCCGTCCCTTCTTACTTTGTTGCTAGGATCATCTTTTTCCTCGCTGTCTGCTCTTTCTGTTCCATGTGCTGTCTGGCAATGTGCTCTCCTACTGCCTTGGCAGGGAACTCTGTTTCACAGGTGTAGCCGAAATCTCTGGCCAAGTGTAATGCTTCCCCTGTGGGCAAAAAAAATGGGTCAGTTACTTTTTAGGATGATGATTATTATTCTTATTGCAGAATTTCTTCCACTCTTAAAAAAAAATACAACAATAAATCACTTCTCTAGACAATAATTCCAAATTGCAGTTACGGATTTCGGCTCGTTGGGCTGGCTCGTGCTTAGTCATCAGATGGTGCCAGCCAGAAGACAGCGAGGTTATTCCTCTTGTGAGGAAATACTAGTCCGGACTTGGGTTTAGCCCACTCCCCCGCCACCAGTGGGAACTGGGCAGCTGCTCAAGTTTTGTAAGCCCAGTTCATCACTGATATTTAAGAGACAGAAATCAGTGGAAGGTGGGAATAAATCACTCTGAAGAGCCGAGGTTCAGCCATTGGTGCTTTATTACTCTGTCTCTCTAGGAAGAATAGGCTTCTACGCAGGAAGAGAGCTGTGGGGATAACATACATTACAGCATATTTGTTTAGGGGCTGAGCCAGCAGGCGCAATGCCCCGCCCTAAAGATGAGCAGACCTCAAAATAGCACACAAGAAACAATCTTGTTTCCAAAAAGATTGCCATCAAAATTGATCAGCAAAAATAAAAAGGGATGACAGTGAAGCCCACAGTTGCTGTTTTAGAGGTGGGGAAATCAAGGCAAAGGGAGTATAAGGCTTGACTAGGCTTTATGAGAAGTCTGTGCCAAAGGCAGGCACTGAGCACCTCCCTACATCACTACAGGGACTGGACACCATAGCCCAACCGCATGCTGGAAGAACCTGTCCACCACTAGCTTAGAGAACCCAGAAATTGATTTTCATGTTTACTGAACATTCTTGACCTTTGTACTGTGACTCTGACAACATTGATGTGGGATTTAACCGATGAAGCACAGCTGCCTGGACTGTGAACATCTGTGCCTAAGTTAATCTTCCCTGATGGGAAAAAGACACTTCCAGATGACACTTGCTCATTGTAGAAGGTAGAAATAGGTCAGCAACCAGAAGTGCATGTTGAAGCACATCTGCATGACTGACTGAGAGATGTGCTCCAGAATAGTTTTGGGGTTAGGGAGTTGTGGGTATTTTTATTTTATTTTTCTTTTTTTCAGTGTTTGATTGCCATCATGAGAGGTGGCACCAGACCCTGGCTCTTGGAGACAAGACTCATGCTCCAGGTGAACAGTTAGGAGATGTGTAACATTTCCCTTTGAGAACATGTGCAGTGGAATTCCTCTGATTAAATGCCAGTGTTGACTTCTGACCTAATACTTACAAGTCAATGGATGCAAGCAAGCACTTGAGGTGTGTATCATCCCCTGCTAAAGTAGAAGGCAAAAGTGGATCAGAGGAATTACAGAAAAGCCTGGGTTAGAAAGGAACTCAAGAGGTCACTTTGTATTAAAAGTATGGCATTAGATTAAGTTATTCATGGACTTAGCAAATCTAGTCTTGAATATTTCTAACCATGAAGATTCCATAGCAACCTAATAAAATGTCAAATATTACTTTAATTTTATGGTTAATCACCCAGAAATGCTGATTTCCCCCTATTGAGACATGAGAGGACAAATACAGCTATGATGGGAATGATGAAACAAATCCCATCCCCATCAAGACTAGGTCTGCTCTCATAGACCTGGCCAAGCCGAGGGAGACACAAACGGCCTTGGCTGCAGTGGTTCTGTGCGGGGGCAGCATGAGGCATAAAGAACCACACACATTAACCTCTATTCCAGACTCTAATTCTCCTTCTTTTAAGAGTTCATTGTCTCTCCTTCTATCATTGCAGTATTTACCAGAATAATACTTTTTCTTTCCACAAGGAAATATCTTGTTAAGTGTTTACATGACTGAACTGGATTAATGCATTAGTAAAATGCAGGTACTGTTCCCAGGGAATTTGTTTGCTGCTCCAGTCAGCAACAATCTCCACAGCTGTAACCAATCTTATATGCAAAAACTGAAGGTTCTACTGAAAATCATCTGTATTATTTGGATTTTTTAAATGTGATTTCTAATGTGCCTAAAAATAATAAGAGGTTAAAAGCAACCATTATCACTGAGTTTAAAGGAGAAATGGTTTCAACTTAATTTACAGCTTCTGAAAAAGAAAATAGTTTGCAGAGAAATTAAAATGGACTCTAGTGGTATGTTAACAGTGAGTCAGAATGAACAGGCATGCGGCTGACTGCCAGTTTCACATTTAAAATGCCTGTCCCAGACTTCTTCATGGATGAGAAAGGCTACAACTTTAAACTATAGCTGCTAAATTTCTGCAGACTTGTTTCAGAATTTCTATTTCAGCTATGCTCTTACCCTTCCTTAAATAAAGACTTGTAGAGTGAGTCAACTGCAGATGAGTACTGGGTTTTGCTTTTCAATCAAACTCCATTAAAACACTTGCTAGGGTTGTTTTCATGCCAGTGTGGAAAGAAGATAAAAGTCAAATCCATTGAAGCTATCATCATGGATTCACGTGTTTGGAAAAGAGACCATTGACTCCAACCATCCCTGAGCACCTCACCTGCCCGGCTTTTAAACCCCTCCAGGGATGGGGACTGCACCACCTCCCTGGGCAGCCTCTGACAGGGCCTCAGAACCCTTCCAGTGAAGGCATTTTTCCTGATGTCCAACCTGAACCCGCCCTGGTGCAACTTGAGGCCATTTCCTCTCATCCCATCGCTGTCACTTGGGAGAAGAGCCCAACACCCACCTCTCTACAACCTCCTCTCAGGCAGTTGTAGGCAGCGATGAGGTCTCCCTTCTCTCTTAATCAGGGAGCATTGTGGTTCTCCAGACAGTTCTATCCCAGTCAGACCCAAGTAAGGAATGGAGTCAGCAGAGCCCTGAAGCATTTAGCCATTGGAAAAATCTTGTTGCTTCAAGAGAACAAAACTTTTATGTGATGAAATTAAGACTTTTATTTAATGTGATCAACAACAAACTGAGTGAAATTTGCACCTTTTCACGTAATGTCAAGAAGAAAGAGAATGAAAATATGATTTATCATTAAACCTCATCTTTCTGCTTTTAGTATGACTCCTGCCGGACATAAATTATAACTACTTTGTGGGTCCCTCCCAGCTCAGGGCATTCTGTGATTCTGTAAATTACAACATCAAATTCTACACAATAATAGAAAACTGGACATGAAAATGCTCTGCAGAACATGATTTCTCATATTATTAAGCAAAGATCTCATTCTGAGCTGGGACCAAATGATGAGGTGTTTAGAAGTGGATTGTGTTATACTTCTATATGTTAATTTTGTTGTTAACCTCAGTGAACAGAGGAACTTTGTATTACCGCACGGTAGGAATTAAGTCTGCTTGGCGGGGGAAGTAGTTTGTCACAAAATGTGGTAAAAGATGTTCTCTCTTTTTCTACATTGTAGTTTGGACAAATATTTATTCTGGGGGAAGTGTGGATAAAATGAATTCTTTTTCTTTCACCTTTTTCTTTGCCGCCTTCTGCCTAGTTATAATTTATGTCCGGCAGGAGACATACTAAAAGCAGAAACCCCTAAAATCCCAGGCTTTTACAGCTAGTTGACTCATTCCAATCTAAAATCAAATGTCCTTCTGTGCGATATTGCCAGCTCTTTCCTCCTGTGGAGACTAAGAATGGGTACTAAGGATCGTCAACCCTTTCTCTTTCCATCCAACACACAGCTTTGCAGCTGCAGGTAGCGCTGCCTTTCCTATATAATTTGACAATTGACCAGGGAGCTTTGCATGATGGAAAAAGGCAGTTGTTGAAGCTGAATTGGCAGAGACAGCTCTGGAAAGCCTCAGTGGAGAGACCAGCCTGTGTACCTTGACAGGCTTCTGTGGGCAGGTGCAAGGAGCAGCGTGGGTGTCTCCTGGGTCTGGCAAGAGTGAGAGATGCTCCTATGCAGAGTGAAGGCAGAAGCTGTGTCCCAGGAGGGGGACACTCAGCATCTGAATCTCCCACGCTCCCCTTGGCTTTGCCTCCTCCGGATGCTCTACCCATCACAAATGCTGCACAGGGGGAGGAGGGACAGGCGGGAGGTGGAAGGAAAGTTTTTTCTATTTGTAGGGTGAGAAGGGAGGAGGAACAAGTGTAAGGATATTAAAACAAAAGCTGGTGGGGGAGAAGTGGGAGAGTTGAGAGCAGGGTGAAAAAAGTAACTGCTGACCTATTTTTCTCAAGAGTTTTGGTCCTCAAATTATGAATGCAGTCAAGTCAGTTTCTAATAAACTTAATGTCTTCATTAGGTTTGACGGGAAAACAAATTCCAGACTTTAAGTGTTTTTTTCTGATTTTTGTAAATAACCTGATGGTTTTAAATTCATCCACGCACCGCTTTTACCTGTACCTGCAATCACGTTAATGCTATGCCTCTGCCTGTCAAGTGCCCTGCTCAAAGAGAAGGGGACATCTCCCCTCTTCATACACCCTTTCTTGCTCCTACTGGGGAGGCTTTTGACTCCTTCGAGGCAGCAGTGAGGATCAGTCCTGGCAATGCCGGCTTTTCACCGGCGTAGCTGAGATGGAAGAGTTTTCCTTTTAGAGCTCGTAAGGATGATGACCTTTCCCTTCACGCCGTGCAGCGCTAGAGGGCATCCCGCACCTACAGGTTACACAAAGGCACGTCCCACACCGCTGTGGAGAGCCCCGCAGGCTCAGCTCGTGGTCCCCCTCTGTCCCTCCACCCATTGTGCTGATTTATGTGGGCGACAATGGAAAGAACGGAACTGATCTGTCAAACAATTCCTACTTCGGGCCATGAAATCTCTGCTAAAGACACTAAAGATGCAAACCAACCAAAACAAGAGTAGCAGTGGACACCCCATAGTGATGCTGAACCCCAAAAGAGGTAAAACTGCAGAAAATGAGGGGTCACACAACAGTTTTCTCTTAAAGTCTGGATCTTCACATGACCACCACAGCTTAGAAATTCATTGCAGTTCCTCCGTTGAACTTAGCAGTCTCTCCAAAACTCAATAATTTTAGTGTGTTTTAGACGAGAGAAGTGGTAGGCATGCTAGAGACTTTTGAGGCGTCTTTGGTCAATATGGCTTGTCACCATACAACTAACTCTGTCTTTTCTTCCCTCAAACAGATATTAAGAAAGTTGAGTATATTTCTAACTTGCAGAGATATTAAAGGCCTCGATACATTGAAGACTGTGGGGATCTTTAGTAATAATAAACTTAGGACCTTCTAAAGAAATCACAAGTGCTGGAATCCTGGGTACTTATGAGAAGTCCACACAGTGCACCTGATATTTAGAGATTTAAATAAGACTTACAAATCATGATGTCAAATTGTACGTTGACACCACACAGAAAAAGCCCATGTTGCTTTCTTCACATCCTCTAAATCCCAGAATAAGCCTGCATCTTTCCAGTGCTACCTCATAGAGAAGCAGGAACTGCTGAGGAATGGGTTTTCCTTGCAGAAACCATGCTACAAGTTAGTACCGCTTGGAAGTAATATTTGCAAGGACAAAGGGAGGACAGCTTACACCACGGAGAATTTAATGGGTGCTGCCAAATTTGAGTGAGGATTGGTTACACAGACAGAAAACTAGCTTCTTTTTGTTTTCTATTGAAGTGCTAAAGCACATGATGGTGCCTTTCCCAAAAATCCAAGGAGATAAAATTAGTGTTTAGCAAGTCTAGGCAAACAGGTCTGGGTCAAGGTCAGCTCTGTGTCCTCAGTGTTTGTCTTTAGGATTTAGAGTAAAGAGGTCCTAGAACAAAGGGAATATCATCAGCCTGATAGTTGGCTTCCTATCGGCTTTGAGTAAAGGGCAAGGAGGCAAACACAGCTCCACCCCTGGGAAAAAGAGATCTAATTCTTACTTACAGTAAAGGTACTTCGCCATCAATCTCAGGCCAGTAGCTGAAAGGAAGGCTTCCTCACTCTCAGTCTCTTCTAAAGAATGAGTAGCTGGCTGCGTAACTGTTTATTCTTCCCTGCTAAGACCCAAGATGAGTGAGACTGTGAGGGTAGGACCAACCTGAACTTCTCTGACCTGGTACCTCTTCTAAGACTTTGACTCCATTATGTTTTTCTCTTTATTGCAAGCAGGTGTGATATGGACACACCTGTATTTCAGAGCAGCCTCATTGTAGTTCTGTGTGCTCAGCAGCCCTTGAGAACCTTAGTCCCTCCTCTCAGATGCTGAGAATTCTTCACTGTTGTGGATCCAGCACTTATTTCTGCCTTGGGTATTCTCCATCCTTTGAGATAACAAAACCCTGAGTAGACAAGGTCTTAAGCAGCCTCTTCTAATTGACAGCGCTTTGGGCGGGGGGATTGGACTCGAATATTGCCAGAGGTCCCTTCCGGCCTCAATCTTCCTGTAGTTCTGTGATTCTGTGGTTATATGTGATGTGACCTCAGCCTGCTTGCCTAGATCTGTATGGACCTTTCAGGTTATGATCCTAGAAGGTGTTGACCTTTAGGATGAGCTGAGTACTCTCAACATCAAAGAGGAGGGATCTGAAATTCCCAGAGCTGCTACTTGCAGCCAGACAAAAAAAACCCTGTGCTTAGTGGATTCACCCAGAATAGAAGAGATTCAGGTAGAGTTTCTTGCCTTTGCCTGAGGGGTTTGAACCTGCATCTCCCAGACGAAGGTTTGAAGAGCCTGGCAGTATTTGGTGAATGATATTTAAACAACAAATAAAGGCCAAGAAAGTATCTCCTGGGCCTGTTTAGAGTTTATCTGAAAACAGATTTCATTCGTTTATGTGGGGAGGGAAAAGGCTTGTCTAAATATTATGTCTTCTTATGGGATGGAAAAAAAATATCATGCTTTTTGGATCAGCTCCAGGAAAATCACAAGTTAAAAAAAAAAGGAGGATAAACAAGCCTACTTGTAGAGCTGGTATAAGACATTCATCTCTCTTGCAAGAACACTTGGATCATCGATTTGTAAGTCAGTTCCTAGCACAAAAAGCACAGATCAATGCTGAGGAAACTGCAGGACAAATCACTCGCTGGGAGCCAAGGTGTCTCAGAGTGAGCTTCCTTTTGCCACTCGTTCTGCCTGTGGCAGCTCTCCTCTTTGTCCAATACACAGGTTATGATATTTAACACAGTGGCTCAAAGGTGTCGTGTGCAAGGAAACATTTAAATTACGTTTCTGTCATATTGCAATATTGGAAACCCTACCTTCTACCAAGGAAGTCAAGAGTGTGACATTTGCTGCTTTTCTTCTTCCTGCAGGCAAATTCAGTCCCAGTCTGTCTAGTTTTTCTCGCAAGCAGCGTCCTCCATTCTTGGATTTTGCTCTGTCATGAGAGAACATTAGGAGTGAGAAACTTGGCTTTACTTTGCACTTTCCCCCCCATGTTAATGTAAGCCTAGAAGTCGTACACACCTTATTGACAAATGTGTGGGGTAATGCCTGCACTATTGACACCAATCGACAGTCTTTCAGAGCTCTGTTCTTAATTTCCTGCTCACACTGTGCAACTCTTTCACTTTGGTCCTTCGACAGAGTTAGATATTTTATTGTCTATCACAGGGCCATCAGATCTTCAGACAACTTTCCACCTGGTGGAACATACAGCCCCGATTTGCACATAGAGCCTGGGATTGCAATGACTTGATATAAATACTGACAGTATAGTTGCTTGCATCTGCTTTAGCCACCCCAGGCTCCAAAGACTATTGAAAGAGAAACATGCACTTCTAGAATGATGTTAAACAGATGTCTAGAATGAGGGGACTTTACCCATCTCTCAAACTTGACTGTAAAAGGAAACCAGATAGCTACTCAAATGTAGATTATGTTGAACCCAGCTCCAGCCATACCTCTCTAATTTATGTAGAGACCTACATACTTAGACATGCAGTCTACAAAGCCCAATACTTATAAGGAAGAAGAATAAGGCAATAGGAAATGCTGAAGCTAAAATCCCAGCCACCGGCATACATCTATGCCCCTCTCCCAGATGCCCACAACACTTTGTTCTCACAAAATGGTTGCTGGTACATCCCACACCTGCTTTTCTGCAGTATCTCAGCGTTTGAAGCATTTGAGACATATCCATTTATGCAGCAGATATTGGTTCAATTTCTTGCTCAGCCTGAGGGAATTTTATCCTGTGGCTTTTAGAGGAACGTAGCAGCCAGCTGGCAGCAAATAAGTAATGTTAAAATGCTGGAACACTGCATAGAGCAGTGACTGGAACCCAAATTTTTCCCATCCCAAATGAGTCACCTAGTCATTAGATGAGAGTGTCATCACTGCAGTTACACCTTTGCTTTTGTCCAATAAATTTGATTAATCCCAAATGAGATTAAGGGGCCCTCAGGCTGGAAGAACCAATCGCTGAGTATTAAGCATGCCTAACTAGAGGATTTGAGGTGCAGGTTCAAGTTCCTTCAGGCAGAGAAAGAAACCTAACCTGGGATTCTACCACTTGGATGGTCATTTATATGCACTAAGACATCCCACAACTTAGACCATGCTATATGTCAGGAAATATCTTCTGAGGATACTTAATTCTGAAGAAAACTAGCTGGGGAAATACCCATATGGTGACCACTGACAGGATGAAAAGGTCTCAGGCAAACCATGTATGAGACTTGGTTTTGCTACATCTCTACTGGTCAACCATACATTGCTTGAGTCTGTTCTCTGGTTGTGACCCCTGGAAGTGTGGCCTGGCCAGGTCTATCCAATTACACTCTCTGCCTTGTAAAACAGAACCGGTGCCTCTGAACTGCTGGCTGGGACTTAGTCCCTGGTGTTTGCTAACTCCTGAACCATGCCCAGGGTGGATTTGGGAGACTGGTATTTGGTCTGTGTCAAAAACTTAGGGGATCATTCAAGCATTTTAAGATAAATGAGTCCCCACGATGAGGCTGGTGCCTTCGCATTCTTATCAGCTTGTACCGGTATTGATGAAGTCTATGGAGTGAGTATTTAAAGTGAATATTTCTGTGACTGCTGCCTGAAGCCCTCTCCAAGGGGAAGAACCAACAAGAAAACCTTTGTGGGTGTTGATTTTGGATTTCAGTGTGTATAGGGACAGGTAAATGGGGCTTGTGCCCCGAAACAATTTTGCAATCAATAGTCCTTACTCTGTAAGACGGCTCGAGACAGCCCTTGGATTGCTCCCTATCTCAGAATATCACAGGCTGGCTAAAATGACTTTCAGTCTAAGTACGCCACTCAGCGTGGCCTTCAGTGACAGCAGTGACATAACCTAGGACTTTCCAGCTAGTTTTGATCAAAGGGCACTCCTGTTGCTTCTGCCACCTGAGCTGACATCTCAGGGACTTTGCTACTTACGTATGCCTGGCTGAATTACAGTTGCCTCCTTGTGTTCCACGTGCGATGTGAGGCACAGTTTGCCACTTTTCTCCTCTCTGCAGGTGTCTGCTCTGGCCGCTGAAGGAGCAGAGGCAAAACTGTCCCTAATTACTTGCATCTCTTCCACTATCCCACCATGAGAAAAATAAACCCAACGTACGCTGCTAAGTCAATCTTTTCTGTAATCAAAAGGCATACAAGGGGGAATGGGAGGAAAACGTATCCCTACACCTTCATGCCTTAGGTTTTCGATGAGTGGGGGCTGTTACTACGCTTGGTAAAACAATTCGCTTTGAAATGTTTCTCAGCAAGAATTTGATTTTTTCTCTTGAAATTTTCCACACAGTGAGGGTACATTTTTTTGCATTCAAAACACGGCAAAACAACGCCGATCTGTCTCTGATGGGGAACTGAACTGAGGGGGCAAACAGAAATTCGGTTCACTGAAAAATGTAAACTTTCTGTGAAAAATGTCAATAGAATCTTCATTTTTTTCTCATTTATTGAAGTTTTCCCTTGAAATAATTTTCACTCCCAATCCATCTCCTTTTGTTTTCCTGAATGGTGACCATGAAAGGGAAAGAGAACAAAACCTATTTGCAGAAAATAAATTACACCACTTACAGCACTGTCTAGGACTTATTAATCTCACCTTCTCAAAATACCTCCCAAGAGGGAAGCATTGAGGCATTCTGGTGGTGAAAGGCGCCTCTTCACCTCTGCAATGGTCACTTTGTACTTTGAAGTGGAGCTGAGTAGAGATAAGCGACCAGGTACAGAGCAGAACAGGTCCGTGGGGTTGACAACGCAGGTGCCACCTACCAAACAAAAGATATGTTAGAATCATAGAATCATAGAATCGCCTGGCTGGAAAAGAGATCATTGAGTCCAACCGTACCTGCCCACAACTAAACCAGATCTCTGAGCTCCTCATCTACCTGGATTTTAAGCCCCTCCAGGGATGAGGACTCCACCACCTCTGACAGGGCCTGAGAACCCTTCCAGTGAAGACATTTTTCCTGATGTCCAATCTGAACCTGCCCTGGTGCAACTTGAGGCCATTTCCTCTTGTCCCATCACCTGTCACTTGGGAGAAGAGACCAACACCCACCTCACCACAACCTCCTTTCAGGCAGTTGTAGACAGCAATGGGGTCTCCCCTCAGCTCCCTTTTCTCCAGGCTAAACAACTCCATGTCCCTCAGCTGCTCCTCATCACCCTTGTTCTCCAGCCCCTGCCCCAGATCTGTTCCCTTCTCTGGACATGGTTCAACCCCTCAATGCCTAGGGGAAGGAAAACTTCATGTTCCATATTTTGACAAGTTCAGTCATGAAAAACAATTCCATTGTTGACTTGTGGTTTATTTTGCTGTCATGTTTGTTTGTTTGTTTGTTTGTTTGTTTGTTTTAAGGAGTGTGTGGGGTTTTTTCTTAAATATTATATCAAGTTTTTGCTTTGAGAAAGATGAATTGCTTGAAATTTCAGCCTGGGAAAAGTGAATCATTAGGTCTCATAGGCTTTACAATCAAATTAGATCATTATGGCGACTGCACCGGGTTTCATGCTCAGTAAAAATGACATATTGTCACCAAAAGACTCTTGTATCCAGTAGGAGTAATAACGTAAGATTGAAGCAGATTCAGGTATCACTCATGATTTAAAAAAATGTAGCTCGTGAAAAATTTAGGACATTGATTCTAATGAAAAATGTTCATTTTAAGTCTCATAGCTGTGGTTAGGATAACAAAGATGCAACAGCCTTACAGGTTTGCAGTTATTTGCAGCCAGAGTGGCTTTCCACAGCTTTCAACTCTCATAAACTCCTTCTAAAGTTAGGTCAAATCCTTAGATGATGTTAATGATTGAAATCTATCGAGCTACACCAGTTTATCTCAGGTAAGTTCTGGAATTGTTTATTTCTTGAAAGTGGTAATTACTTGGCTTGGGTCTAAAACTGCTGAGTGATCCCCAAATCTTTCAATGAAGACTGCAATCAATAACTCCTCGGGCAAAATTGAGCTTTTAACTTAAAGTTAATATGTGAGAGAGCAAGAGAGAAAACTTTCTCTGCACCCAATCCAAGAGGATAGTACAAAATCTCAAGGAAAATAGGAAAAATAATCTTAAGGACTAGCACTTATTTTATCACCAACTGCAAAACACATTTTTTTGACCTGCCTTCCCCAACCTGACTACAATAAAAAAGTCAGTGGAAGAAATAAATCTCACCACTGCACGCACAGTTCTTCCCTGGGGGGAAGATCAGAAAAAAAGAATGAGCTGCATATGACAGTGATATAAAATAACATATAATTCAGTGCACTACTAGGAGTCCAGATGGTTTCTGTGAGGACAATGATATAAAGATCTTCTTACAGCAGAATGAATCTGTGCTCATTGTTCCTGTTTAAAGGAAAGATACTGCAGTTTTAAACTGCCATGGTAATTTCTTCCTAGGATCACCCTGACCTTTTTGCACTGCAAGAGCTCACTAATTATGCTTAAAAAAATTTAGTTTGGAAAGGAAAGGAAAGGAAAGGAAAGGAAAGGAAAGGAAAGGAAAGGAAAGGAAAGGAAAGGAAAGGAAAGGAAAGGAAAGGAAAGGAAAGGAAAGGAAAGGAAAGGTAAAAGAGCTTGGCTTAGACAAGATCCTAGCACCTGTACTTTGTCTTCTTCCACATGTAATCCCTCCTAAAATTAATGTAATTAAGTATGGTCCACTTTTAGCAGAAACAGAGGAATATAACTGAAGGATGAAACCTCATTAAAGGCAGATGATTGCTTGCTTACATAAGGCAAACAGAATTTCTTTCCAAATATTTCAGCTCTTGAAGGTATATTTAAACATTTGTGCTGACAGTAAAACCAGAAAAGAACATCTCTTGCTATAAATCCCAGATGGGTGAGATCCTGACTCAGTACAGCAGAGTATTTTATGGCTTTTCTAATTATGCTACAGCATAGATATTAGTGTCCACTTCTCAGACAGAGCATAGAGACAAGTCCTGCATTGCCAAGCTTATACACACATCAAGGGCACTTACGCAGATTTTTGCACAGTTCAAAGCTACAATTTGTGAGCTCATATGCTCAAATAGAGAAATATGGTGCCACATGCCTGAAATGTTGGGGTTTTTTTGTTGTTGTTTTTTTGTTTTGGTGTTTGGGTTTGTTTTTTTTCCATATCTGAGGCAGGGCTGCAGAGAAACCTATAAATATTTTCAGTCAACATTTTCAAACTTCTGGTCTGTCAGGTACATTTGTGAAGAGTGTTAACACCGAGTAGATTTGTTTTTTTGGCATCTCCTGCCACACATACATACACACACGTGTACATATATATCTGCCAAGAAAAGAGAAGAAATGTGTGCATACTTATTTACTTCAATAAGTCTGTAAATTTTATAATGAGTGAGACTGCACTGAAATCAATGTCATATTAAAGTTTATCTTCTTGCCAGGTTAAGCCAGTATGTGCACCATTTACACCAGATAATTGTTCCTTTTATCCAAAAACCTGCTACCCTGCAGCTGCTCCTACCTTACCAGAATTTACTGGAATGCTTCTCATTACTGTTTAGTAGAAGGTTGCTTACAGTCTAAAATGTTTACAAAAATCATTCCTATGCGACATGATCTTAAACAAAACGATTCCAGGTAAGCCAGCTATGGGTTAAAAGTAAGAGAAAACAACAAGTCTAAGTCATTTGTTTTCCAGAAACATGGAGAACAAGTTGCAAATTACAAGAAGGTAAAATCTGTTGCATATAATTATTTCACTATATTAATTATTCATTGACACAGCAAGAGAGAGCAGTGTGGTGCTTTCTAGACGAAGGCGTGTCTTTGTCACAAACTGTGTGCAGTTTTGAAGGCACGGATCTCCTACCACAAACACCACTTTGGAGAGGAGGTGGATAAGTCCTGGCCTTTACAGCAGGTGGTAAACAGAAAAGGGGATGACAGTAAGCAAAGACAGGGCTACTGGAGACAGAGAGGAAAAGAAAGGAAAATATGACTGCATCCACACTGGAAGATACAGGGTTAGGTCTCTTGCCAAACAGAAACACTTCAGTGTATTTCTTCCCCCATATTCTGATCATGCGTTAGAATGGAGAAACAGTTTTGTGAAGAAATGCAGCTCAATGGGAAGAGGAGAACGTATGTTTTAAGTTACGCAAAACACCCAAGGCAACAACCAGGTTTTCTTTCCCATCAACCCAACACCACTGTAGATGCTGTTAGAGAAGCCAATGCTTGTCCAGCTGTTGAGCTGATCTTTTCATAACAGCGTATTTGAGGCATGGGATGTTGAGGAAGCAGAAGAAAATGCCCTCAAAATCAGTAAATGCCTTTCATGAGTCTAGACATTTAACCTGGAGATCTCTATAACTTTTAGCAGCTTTTATTTGCTTTAGAAAACTTTACAGGCTGGCTTCTGATGGCAGGATACGTGAAACACCATCAGCTCATCCGGTGAAGAGCCCCACGCACAACCGCGGCAAAGCAACGTACCCACCAGTGTACATAAAGAAGGGAAAACTGTGGGTGTTGCTCCCTGGCCAGTTACCCACATTTTTGATCCTACTGCAAGGCTAGGAAAAAGAAAATGAGAGCAAGCAGGAGGTCAGGTAACTGGTAGGATCACTCAGCAGATTGCCTCGGCACTTTCGTGCTCTGAGTACCATGTGAAATGGGCCTGTGAATATCAAAAAGACTTTTTAGGACAACTGTTTATTTGCGCAGGGAAATGATTACATGGTCTGGTCTGACATCATCTGTTGCCATACAATACTGTGTTAGAGATGATGGTGAATGGTGGCAGTTTTGCTATTACAGCCACAGACATCTAAAAGCACAAGCAAGAAAAGATTGAGACGAAGGGGTCATATTTTTTGTATAGCAACTGATCGGTTTGGGAAAAAAAGGAAGAAGGGAAGCTTTCAGGTACACAAATCCTTCTTCAGGGCTTCTCTTTTATCCAACTTTATTCAATTACTTCTTTCTTCGTGACAGAGTTTTACTCTCTGATCTGTCATCTTCAAGTTGATCTCAACAACTATGGTTGTTTGAAAAGAAAACCTGGGAGAAGAAGAGATATACTCTGTGCAGCACCCCACACTTGGGTGAAAGATCTGGGGCCTGATACCATCATACACAAAATTGCCTCAGCTACGGCATCGCCTCAGGAGGTTATTGTCAAGTGGTCTGAGTGAAAGGAATAACGAAAGACTACATTAATTTTTGCTGGCTTACTTTTGGAGCTCAATCGTTTTCCCTCTATCTGACTGGTTCATACTCAACACAACATACTCCTTTGTGTTAACTGCACTTTCGCTTTGTTTCCTAAGCCTAGAATGAACAAAAGTTAGGCTGTGTGATACTGCAAAAGGTATTCACAACAAACACTGGGAGAGTATTTTCCCTTCCTTATTCCCATCTCCCCATCAAATAGGACAAGTCAGCACAAAATGCCAACACAAGCTGATGATGGGTTGTGTAGATGACAGCGCGGAGAACAACAGCGCCACACTCTATCCCAACAGTCTTGTCAACACAATGCAAATCCTTATAATGCATGATGCAAAAAGAACTTGGTCTGTTTTGATTGTAGGTTTCCCTTTGTATAGATGAAGACTACAATAGAGTGGCTGGAGTGCAGTTACTTATTCAGATTTAGTTATGTGCTTGGGCACCTGCTAAAATGTAGATCTCCCTGGTGCCCTCAGAGTTAAGCATTTGTGCATCTTTTCATTGACAAAATCCATATTCTGATAGATTTCTTGCTTTTCCTAAGTAATGTTATTCCTTTATTAGAAATGAGGGAGAAAAATCAGTTGATGTCACTGCATCATATTTACGCTTTAGCTACAAATACATGTTTCTATTGGTTGTCCATAATTTTGTGTAAATACACACATCCCTACACTCTGCAAGATCAGTTCTTATTTAACCATAACAGCTGCAATGCGATGGGTATTTTATATTCACTCAAGATGAGGTGGTCCCTTTCAGCCAAGATATTCACCCGTAAATGTCTTGCAGTTACGGAAGGAAACATCATAATATACCAGTGACAGCAGTGCAGAACTACTGTTTATTTTGTTTTCTTGGATACAAACATTTTCGCGTGCTTGTGTACATTATTAAGTATAAGCACGCATGAGTGCCTACTGATTAATCTTATATAAAATATTAATAACATTCTATGCTTTTTATTAGTCTATTATTTATATCTACAGGTGCTGTTAGTAGAAGTCTCCAGCTTAGAATATATTTTCTGCTCTGTTCTGAAAGTCTGGCAAGCTTACGGTATTACAAAATGAAGACATGAAAATCCACCTCTCCTCAGCACTTTTTTTTCCCCCAGCAAATACCAAATTTAAACAAGCAGCTAACTGTATGGACCTTATCAGTATTGTTTAATTCCATCTTCGGTTCCTAAATGTATAAACAATTTAATGCGTAAGCAGTTTAAAATGTTTTCCAAATTATCCTCGCATCACCCAGTCATTGGTCGCAGGAACTAAACATTGAAAATGCTAAAACTCGTCTACATTTCTCAGGAAAGATAGTAAATACCACATTCGCACACCCCTTCCCCGTTATTATTTTGGTTTCTTTTGGGTGCGCAGACTTTGCACCATGTAAGTAGTCACGCAAACCAGCTTGTTCCATGAGCATAGAATGGTAGAATCCTAGAATCTCTAGGTTGGAAAAGCCCTCTGAGAACATCAAGTCCAACCGTCCCTGTCTACTACTAAATTATATCCCTAAGTAATAGCATAA